>NW_017208991.1:0-17984 GCF_001704415.2 Capra hircus | reverse complement strand
TTCTAGAACTAACACCCAAAAAAGATGTCTTTTTATTATGGAGAACTGGAATGCAAAAGCAGGAAATCAAGAAATACCTGGAGTAACAGCAAATTTGTCTCTCGAGTACAGAAATGATACAGGGCACGGCTCATAGAGTTTTTGCAAGAGAATGCACTGGTCATAGCAAAACATTCTTCCAACAACACAAGAGAAGACTCTACACATGGACATCGCTAGATGGTCAACACTGAAATCAGATTGATTATATTCTTTGCCGTCAAAGATGGAGAAGCTTTATACAGTCAGCAAAAAGGAAGACCGGGAGCTGACTTGTTCAGATCATGAAATTCCTTATTGGCCAAATTCAGACTTAAATTGAAGAAAGTAGGGAAAACCACTAAGCCATTCAGGTATTACCTAAATCAAATCCTAATGATTACACAGTGGAAATAAGAAATAGATTTAAGTGACTGGATCTGGTTGACAAAGTCTGATGAACTATGGACGGAGGTTTGTGACATTGTATGGGAGACAGGAATCAGACCATCCCCAAGAAAAAGAAACGCAAAAAGGCAAAATGGGTATTGAAGAGGCCTTACAAAGAGCTGTAAAAAGAAGAGAAGCCAAAGCAAAGGAGAAAAGGAAAGACATACCTATTTGAATGCAGAGTTCGAAAGAGTAACAAGGAGAGATAAGAAAGCCTCCCTCAGTGATCAGTGCAAAGAAAATAGAGGAAAACCAACAGAATAGGAAAGACTAGAGATTCTTCAAGAAAATTAGAGATATCAAGGAACATTTCATGCAAAGATGGGCTATATAAAGGACGAAATGGTATAGACCTAACGGAAGCAGAAGATATTAAAAAGAGGTGGCAAGAATACACAGAAGAACCGTACAAAAAAAGAGCTTCACAACCCAGATAATCATGATGGTGTGACACTCCTAAAGCCAGACATCCTGGAATGTGAAATCAAGTGGGCCTTAGAAAGCATCACTATGAACAAAGCTAGAGGAGGTGATGGAATTCCAGTTGAGCTCTTTCAAATCTAGAAGATGATGCTTTGAAAGTGCTGCACTCAATATGCCAGCAAGTTTGGAAAAATTCAGCAGTGGCCACAGGACTGGAAAAGGTCAGTTTTCATTCTAATCCCAAAGAAAGGCAATGCCAAGGAATGCTCACACTACTGCCACAATTGCACTCATCTCACAGGCTAGTAAAGTAATTCTCAACATTCTCCAAGCCAGACTTCAACAATATGTGAACTGTGAACTTCCAGATGTTCAAGCTGTTTTAGAAAAGGCAGAGAAAACCAGAGATCAAATTGCCAACATCTGCTGGATCACCAAAAAAGCTAGAGAGTTCCAGAAAAACATCTATTTCTGCTTTATTGACTATGCCAAAGCCTTTGACTATGTGGATCACAATAAACTGTGGAAAATCTTCAAGAGATGGGAATTCCAGACCACCTGACCTGCCTCTTGAGTAATCTGTATGCAGATTAGGAAGCAACAGTTAGAACTGGACATGGAACAACAGACTAGTTCCAAATAGGAAATGGAGTACGTCAAGGCTGTATATTGTCACCCTGCTTATTTAACTTCTATGTAGAATACATCATGAGAAACGCTGGGGTGGAGGAAGCACAAGCTGGAGTCAAGATTGCTGGAAGAAATATCAGTAACTTCAGTATGCATATGACACCACCCTTATGGCAGAAAGTGAAGAAGAACTAAAAAGCCTCTTGATGAAAGTGAAAGAGGAGAGTGAAAAATTGGCTTAAACCTCAACATTCAGAAAACTAAGATCATAGCATCAGGTCCCATCACTTCATGGCGAATAGATGGGGAAACAGTGGAAACAGTGGCTGACTTTATTTTCTGGGCTCCAAAATCACTGTGGACTTGACTGCAGAGATGAAATTAAAAGAGACGCTTGGTCCTTGGAAGAAAAGCTATGACCAAACCTTCAGTTCAGTTCAGTCGCTCAGTCGTGTCCGACTCTTGCAACCCCATGAATCGCAGCATGCCAGGCCTCCTGTCCATCACCAAGTCCTGGAGTTCATTCAGACTCGCGTCCATCGAGTCAGTGATGCCATCCAGCCATCCTATCCTAAGTCGTCCCCTTCTTCTCCTGACTCCAATCCCTCCCAGAATCAGAGTCTTTACCAATGAGTCAACTCTTCACATGAGGTGACCAAAGTACTGGAGTTTCAAGCTTAGCATCATTCCTTCGAAAGAAATCCCAGGGTTGATCTCCTTCAGAATGGACTGGTTGGATCTCCTTGCAGTCCAAGGGACTCTCAAGAGTCTTCTCCAACACCACAGTTCAAAAGCATCAATTCTCCGGTGCTCAGCCTTCTTCACAGTCCAACTCTCACATCCATACATGACTACTGGAAAAACCATAGCCTTGACTAGATGGACCTCTTTGTGTCTCAAAGTCTAATCCTATGGCCTTTAATCTCCTAGTCTTTCTTTCTTTCTTCTAAGTTTTTTTCATAATTTTAATTTCCGCAGTCACTCCGCAGTGATTTTGGAGCCCAAAAAATAAAGTCTGCCACTGTTTCCACTGTTTCCCCATCTATTTCCCATGAAGTGATGGGACCAGATGCCATGATCTTCGTTTTCTGAATGTTGAGCTTTAAGCCAACTTTTTCACTCTCCTCTTTCACTTTCATCAAGAGGCTTTTTAGTTCTTCTTCACTTTCTGCCATAAGGGTGGTGTCATCTGCATATCTGAGGTTATTGATATTTCTCCTGGCCAATCTTGATTCCAGCTTGTGTTTCTTCCAGCCAGCGTTTCTCATGATGTACTCTGCATAGAAGTTAAATAAGCAGGGTGACAATATACAGCCTTGACGTACTCCTTTTCCTATTTGGAACCAGTCTGTTGTTCCATGTCCAGTTCTAACTGTTGCTTCCTGACCTGCATACAGGTTTCTCAAGAGGCAGGTCAGGTGGTCTGGAATTCCCATCTCTTGAAGAATTTTCCACAGTTTATTGTGATCCACACAGTCAAAGGCTTTGGCATAGTCAATAAAGCAGAAATAGATGTTTTTCTGGAACTCTCTTGCTTTTTTGATGATCCAGCAGATGTTGGCAATTTTGATCTCTGGTTTCTCTGCCTTTTCTAAAAACAGCTTGAACATCTGGAAGTTCACAGTTCACATATTGCTGAAGCTGGCTTGGAGAATTTGAGAATTACTTTACTAGCCGTGAGATGAGTGCAATTGTGGGTAGTTTGAGCATTCTTTGGCATTGCCTTTCTTTGGATTAGAATGAAAACTGACCTTTTCAGTCCTGTGGCCACTGCTGAGTTTTCCAAATTGCTGGCATATTGAGTGCAGCACTTTCACAAGCATCATCTTTAAGATTTGAAATAGCTCAACTGGAATTCCATCACCTCCACTAGCTTTGTTTTAGTGATGCTTTCTAAGGCCCACTTGACTTTCACATTCCAGGATGTCTGGCTTTAGGGAGTGATCACACCATCATGATTATCTGGGTGTGAAGATCTTTTTTGTACAGTTCTTCTGTGTATTCTTGCCACCTCTTTTTAATATCTTCTGCTTCTGTTAGGTCTATACCATTTCCGTCCTTTATTAGCCCATCTTTGCATGAAATGTTCCCTTGGTATCTCTAATTTTCTTGAAGAGATCTCTAGTCTTTCCCATTCTGTTTTTTCCTCTATTTCTTTTGCACTGATCACTGAGGAGGCTTTCTTATCTCTCCTTGTTACTCTTTGAACTCTGCATTCAATAGGTATGTCTTTCCTTTCTCCTTTGCTTTTGCTTTCTTCTTTTCAAGCTCTTTGTAAGGCCCTTCAGACCCCATTTTGCCTTTTTGCGTTTCTTTTTCTGGGATGGTCTGATTCCTGTCTCCCATACAATGTCACAAACCTCCGTCCATAGTTCATCAGGGACTTGTCTAACCAGATCCAGTCACTTAAATCTATTTCTTATTTCCACTGTGTAATCATTAGGGATTTGATTTAGGTAATACCTGAATGGCTTAGTGGTTTTCCCTACTTTCTTCAATTTAAGTCTGAATTTGGCAATAAGGAATTCATGATCTGAACCAGTCAGCTCCGGTCTTCTTTTTGCTGACTGTATAGAAGCTTCTCCATCTTTGACGGCAAAGAATATAATCAATCTGATTTCAGTGTTGACCATCTAGCGATGTCCATGTGTAAGAGTCTTCTCTTGTGTTGTTGGAAGAGAGTGTTTGCTATGACCAGTGCATTCTCTGGCAGACTCTGTTAGCCTTTGCCCCTGTTTCATTCTGCACTCCAAGGCCAAAATTCACCTGTTACTCCAGGTGTTTCTTGACTTCCTACTTTGCATTCCAGTCCTCTATAATGAAGGACATCTTTTTTGGGTGTTAATTCTAGAAGGTCTTGTAGGTCTTCATAGAACCATTCAAATTCAGCTTTTTCAGCATTACTGGTCAGGGTATAGACTTGGATCACCGTGATATTGAATGATTTGCCTTGGAAATGAACGGAGATCATTCTATCATTTTTGAGACTGCATCCAAGTACTGCATTTCTGACTGTTTTGTTTACTATGATGGCTACTCCATTTCTTCTAAGGGATTCCTGCGCTTCACTGGAGTAGCCATGAACAGATACCCCATGTCCAAGGTAAGGAGCGGCATCTGTGCTTTGCTGGACTGGAGATATAACCCCATGTCCAAGGTCAGAGAAACCCCAGTAAGATGGGAGGCACTGGAGCAGCTTGTGAAAAGATACCCGATGTCCAAGGGCAAAGGAGAAGCCCCAGCAAGATGATAGGATGGGTGAATTCGTGTTTAGACTCAAACCCTATTCCTGCCAGAGACGCTCAGAGGGCTCCAACAAACCTTGTGTGCACCAGGACCCAGGGACCCCACAGAGACCGAGACAGAACTGTGTCTGAGTGTCTCCTGTGGAGGTACAGGTTGGTGGTGGACTGCCACAGGGGCAGGGGCTCTGGGAGTGGGTACGGTATAAGCCCTCTTGGAGGAGGTCGCCATTAACTCCATCATAGAGCTGCCAGAAGTTACACAGGACTGGGAAACAGACTCTGGGAGGGCACAACAGCACCCTGTGCATCAGGACCCAGGAAAAATGAGCAGTGATCCCACAGGAGACTGTCCCAGACTTGCCTGTGGGTGTCTGGGAGTCTCTGGCAAAGGTGTAAGCTGGTGGTGGCCTGCTGCAGGGTTGAGGGCATGGACTGTAGCAGTACATGCATGGGGTCTTTTGCAGGAGGTCACCATTATCTTCATTACCTCCACCATAGTTTGGCCCCAGGTAAATAGCCACAGGACTGGAAAAGGTCAGTTTTCATTCCAATCCCAAAGAAAGGCAATGCCAAAGAATGCTCAAACTACCGCACAATTGCACTTATCTCACACGCTAGGAAAGTAATGCTCAAAATTCTCCAAGCCAGGCTTCAGTAATATGTGAACCGTGAAATTCCAGATGTTCAAGCTAGTTTTAGGAAAGGCAGGGGAACCAGAGATCAAATTGCCAGCATCCGCTGGATCATGGAAAAAGCAAGAGAGTTCCAGAAAAACATCTACTATTGCTTTATTGACTAAGCCAAAGCCTTTGACTGTGTGGATCACCACAAAATGTGGAAAAATCTTAAAGACATGGGAATACCAGACCACCTGACCTGCCTCTTGAGAAAACTATGTGCAGGTCAGGAAGCAACAGTTAGAACTGGACATGGAACAACAGACTGGTTCCAAACAGGAAAAGGAGTACGTCAAGGCTGTATATTGTCACCCTGCTTATTTAACTTACATGCAGAGTGCATCATGAGAAACGCTGGACTGGAAGAAGCACAAGCTGGACTCAAGATTGCCAGGGGAAATATCAATAACCTCAGATATGCAGATGACACCACCCTTATGGCAGAAAGTGAAGAGGAACTAAAAAGCCTCTTGATGAAAGTGAAAGAGGAGAGTGGAAAAGTTGGCTTAAAGCTCAACATTCAGAAAACAAAGATCATGGCATCCGCTCCCATCACTTCATGGGAAATAGATGGGGAAACAGTGTCAGACTTTATTTCTTGGGCTCCAAAATCACTGCAGATGGTGATTGCAGTCATGAAATTAAAAGACTCTTACTCCTTGGAAGGAAAGTTATGACCAACCTAGATAGCATATTAAAAAGCAGAGATCATTATCAGAGAAATGCAAATCAAAACCACAATGAAGTACCATTTCACGCCAGTCAGAATGGCTGTAATCCAAAAGTCTACAAGCAATACATGCTGAAGAGGGTGTGGAGAAAAGTGAACCCTCCTACAGTGTTGGTGGGAATGCAAACTAGTACAGCCACTATGGAGAAGAGTGTGGAGGTTCCTTAAAAAACTGGAAATAGAACTGCCTTATGACACAGCAATCCCACTGTTGGGCATACACACGGAGGAAACCAGAATTGAAAGAGACACGTGTACTCCAGTGTTCATCGCAGCACTGTTTATAATAGCCAGGACATGGAAGCAACCTCAGCAGATGTCCATCAGCAGATGAATGGATAAGAAAGCTGTAGTACATATACACTATGGAGTATTACTCAGCCTTTAAAAAGAATATATTTGAATCAGTTTTAATGAGGTGGATTAAACTGGAGCCAATTATACAGAGTAAAGTAAGCCAGAAAGAAAAACACCAATACAGTATACTAACACATATATATGGAATTTAGAAAGACAGTAATGATAACCCTGTATGCAAGACAGCAAAAGAGACACAGATGTATAGAACAGTCTTTTGGACTCTGTGAGAGGGAAGAGGGTGGGATGATTTGGGAGAATGGCATTGAAACATGTATAATATCATATATGAAATGAATCGCCAGTCTAGGTTCGATGCCGGATACAGGATGCTTGGGGCTGGTGCACTGGGATGACCCAGAGGGATGGTATGGGGAGGGAGGGGGGAGGGGGGTTCAGGATGGGGAACACGTGTACACCCATGGCGGATTCATGTTGATGTGTGGCAAAACCAATACAGTATTGTAAAGTGAAAAAAAAATTATAATAAATAATAAGATAAAAAATAATAAAAAGCAGAGATATTACTTTGCCAAAAAATTCCATCTAGTCAAGGCTATGGTTTTTCCAGTAGTCATGTATAGATGTGAGAGTTGGACTGTGAAGAAAGCTGAGCACTGAAGAATTAATGCTTTTGAACTGTGGTGTTGGAGAAGACTCTTGAGAATCTCTTGGCCAGCAAGGAGATCCAACCAGTCCATCCTAAAGGAGACCAGTCCTGGGTGTTCTTTGGAAGGACTGATGCTGAGGCTGAAACTCCAGTACTTTGGTCACCTCATGCAAAGAGTTGACTCACTGGAAAAGACCCTGATGCTGGGAGGGATTGGGGTCAGGAGGAGAAGGGGACGACAGAGGATGAGATGGCTGGATGGCATCACCGACTTGATGGACATGAGTTTGGTTCAACTCCAGGAGTTGGTGATGGACAGGGAACCCTGGCGTGCTGGCGATTCATGGGGTCTCACAGAGTCTTACACGACTGAGGGACTGAACTGAAATAGCAGGGAGGGAACACAGCTCCACCAATCAACAGAAAATTGGATTAAAGATTTACTGAGCATGGCCCTGCCCATCAGAACAAGACCCAGTATCCCCCTCAGTCTATCCCATCAGGAAGCTTTCATAAGCCTCTTATCCTTCTCCATCACAGGGCAAACTGAAAACTGTAATCACAGGAAACTAACCAAACTGATCACATGGATCACAGCCATGTCTAGCTCAATGAACCTATGAGCCATGCCATGTAGGGCCACCCAAGATGGACAGGTCATGGCAGAGAGTTCTGACAAAATATGGTCCACTGGAGAAGGGAATGGCAAACCACTTCAGTATTCCTGCCTTGAGAACCGCATGAACAGTATGAAAAGGCAAAAGATAGGACACTGAAAGATGAACTCCCCAGGTTGGTAGGTGCCCAATATGCTACTGGAGATCAGTGGAGAAATAACTCCAGAAAGAATGAAGAGCCGGAGTCAAAGCAAAAACTACACCCAGCTGTGATATGACTGGTTATGGAAGCAAGGTCTGATGCTGTAAAGAGCAATATTGCATAGGAACCTGGAGTGTTAGGTCCATGAATCAAGGCAAATTGAAAGTGGTCAAACAGGAGATGGCAAGAGTGAATGTCGACATTTTAGGAATCAGCGAACTAAAATGGACTGAAATGGGTGAATTTTATGAGCAGGTTATTCTTTATCACCCTATATGGAGAATAAAGAAAAGGGAAATTCAACAAAAATGTACCATGTAACCTTTGAAAACTCTATATGAATATGCAGAAAATATAATTTCTTCTCATATTTCTACAGAAGAATCTCATGAACAAAACAGTTTGCAGAACTGGGGTTAAAGTGGTAAAGGGGGAAGCACTAAGTTATTAAATGAAGAGTCACTGGATCCATAAAACTATTAATAATCCTAGATGATCTGGCTTGCTAGTGAATCAAAATGCTATTATATTTTCAGATTTCTTTATGCACCAGGTCCCCTCTAAGTACTCAGAAAAATACAAAAAGAAGATACATCCTCAATGAGAACAGAGAATCCTGTTTGATGCTAAAGAATAAAATTGATTCATGGTGAAGACAATTTCACTCAACAGGTTCTAATTTCGTTTTACCTCTGAAAAAGTTACTTCCTAGTCTCTCCAGAATAGAACTAGACTTCCAGCAGCCTATGTCATGGCACTATCTCTGCATACCTCTGCATATATGTTGTTGTTTTTACTTACCCACAAAGTAAATATATGTGGTGTATTTGAGATGCTTTATCATGAGCTTCTGTGTACAGATCCAAAGGGAATGCAACTCAGTTCAGTACAAAATTAATCAAATTTAAGAAAAAATTTCTTAGTGGTGTATAGACACATTTTTCTTGGCGGCTGCCCTGGTTTGTATGTAGCTAGGAGACTCCTCCTTTTTAACACCCTTCAATTCACAGGCAATGAGCAAGTTTCTCCCTCTCTTTCCCCTGCTCTTTCACAGAGACGTAAACTTTTTCCCATAAAGAATAATCAAATCCAAATAAACCACATTGACTAACCCTCCCTTCCATCATTTTCTCCCAATTCCAACAAAGCTACTAGGGAAATGAAACCCTTCCATAATACCTGTCTGCCGTGGATCCTATTAATGAAATAGTTTAAGAATTAGTATGATTGTTATTCTGCCCTGAAGACTCATCAATGGACAACAGTTTGTAAATATCACTAGAGCCCCTACAGAGTACCTGGCACCCCTTCTCACTCACAATACTCTCAGTTTAAGTACTGAGACAAAACTTTTTTGTGGTGGCTTTTGTTACATTCTCATAAGAAAAAAAAGAATCATCTCCTTAAATAATGCTTGGTTTTAGTTTCATAAAGCACCATTTCAATCACATTTGATTAACTCTCCCCAGTTGAAAATCATATTTGATATGGGCAATAGTATACACCCGAATATAAAAAATATGTACAGCTATTAGAGACACATAATACAGAAGGCAGTAGAATCCATCTCTTACTTGCAAAAGATGCTCCTTGCCTTTCTTTGGTATGCTTTGTAGTTAGATTCAAATTGTGCATCTGGGAAACCAGAAAGAACAATGAATGAAAATAATCTTCACAGAATATGCTCAGGGACTATTTTCCTGCTTGGATGAGGTTTTATTTCCAGGTAACTTTTCTGATAAGTGGGGAACTTTCTCAGAAGACCTTCCGTTTCCTCAGTCTCAACACTGTGACATTTTTATGGACCCGTTTTAATGCCTCATTAGTTTCATTACCACTCCATTTCCTCAGCAAGCAACAGTTCCAGCCCCAGTTCTCAGAGTGTCCTACTGAAAATAAATAAAAGATTTAATGGTTTAAGCCCTACTTTCCAAGGGTTGCTCTTATTGATGGTCTATGGGAGGTGGATGCAATAAGAATTCTGCTAAGTCTGGTTACCAGGCCAACCATATACTGCTTCCCCTTCTCCAAGAGCTGGGCCAGGGTTTCCAGAGATCACAGAGAGTTCTAAATACAGGCCACTGGCCAGTGTCAGTGTGAGCTGTGGCTTCTTGCATGTACCAGAGGGGAAGGGGTTCTCAGAGGACAGCATACAGAGCAGGATGTGTGAATCCTTCCCAGGTTCAAAGGCCCAGATGTCCTGAACTTGGAAGATGTATTCAGCCCCTCCAGGTACTCAAAACTCGATTCAGAGAACACCAAAAGCCTCAAAAGCAGACACCCACTTTCCTACAGAAGCTCCCATAGGTCTAAATTGGGAAGAAATTTTGCGTATAAAGATAATAAAAACATTAGCACAGACAAGCCTTCCCAGCTCGTTGTTAACCCCAATCAGATAGAGCATGTCAGGTCCCTGAAACATAACTGCTGCTACTAAGTCACATCAGTTGTGTCCGACTCTGTGTGACCCCATAGACGGCAGCCCTGGGATTCTCCAGGCAAGAACACTGGAGTGGGTTGCCATTTCCTTCTCCAATGCATGAAAGTGAAAAGTGAAAGTGAAGTCGCTCAGTCATGTCCGACTCTTAGCGACCCCATGGACTGCAGCCCACCAGGCTCCTCCATCCATGGGATTTTCCAGGCAAGAGGACTGGAGTGGGGTGCCATTGCCTTCTCCACTGAAACATAACTGTCTTACATGAAAGCTACAGGTACTTTCTTCAGCATCTCCCTAGCTTCATAGTGAGGCTGAAGGGAATAGGCCTCTTATCACAGCAGAAAAAATATTCTGATATGGATGGGAGGAGAGCCCAGAAACAAGGAAAGTACCCCTGCAAGCTGGGGTAGACCTCAGGGGAAGGACAGGAACGTCACCCTGTCAGCCACCCTCACTCCACTGTTCCCTGCAAACCTCTGTAATGCAGAGGAGCAACAGGAAAGGCTAGCTCTTTCCCCCTCAGTGGCTCAGCTCATGTCATCCCTGGTGTCAAAACACCATTGTTCTGGCTTTCACCAGCCTACTCCTTCTCACATGTCAGCTTCCAGCTCAAACACCAGCTCCTTAAGAGGGCCTTTCCTCCCTGCCCTGTTATATAACACATCTCTGTACTGCCCACCCCAGCCACCCTGGTCCTACCCTTCTCCCATGTTATCACAGCCTCTGCTTGTCTTCTTTATGACCTGCTTCTACACTGGACCAGATGTCCCTGAGGGCAGAGACTGCACCTTGACTTTGTCAGGGCCATTCCTGGCACAGACTAGACGCACAAGAACGGCTGGTGGCAGGGGCGGCCGGGGGTGGATGGTGAATGTGAGCCGCATGGCCCAGCAGAACTTTCTGGGCTCACAGAAAACACTCTGTATGAGGTTCTGTCCATTGTGGTAACTACTAGCCAAGTTTTAACTTTAACTTGTAATTTAGCTTAAGTTTAAATTTAAATAGTCACATGTAGTATTGGTTGACATTTTGGAGCAGTTTTAGGACCTCCAATATTTTGGCCACCTGGTGCAAAGAGTTGACTCATTGGAAAAAACTCTGATGCTGGGAAAGACTGAGGGCAGGAGGAGAAGGGGACAACAGAGGATGAGATGGCTGGATGGCATGATTGACTCAGTGGGCATCAGTCTGAGCAAACTCCAGGAAATGGTGAAGGACAGGGAAGCCTGGCATGCGGCACAGTCCATGGGTCGCAAAGAGTTGGACATGACTGAGTGAATGAACAACAGGACAGCCCCCTCAGTCCACTGAAAGGTTCATAGCTATTTCCAAGAGCTAACCTGACTCAAAGAGAAGGAGCACTTGGAGCCCCATTTGGTATTTTTCTGAGCTACTTAACCATGCCTATGCAGCCTGGGAATCACCATTATTAACCTTAATAATGTTTTTCCTAGGTATAGAATATGGCGTATGCTATAAAACAGATAATTTGGTTGGAATTTCCAATAAAGTCAGTTAATACTTCTCTAATTCATTTTATTGATGAATTTAGAATTCATACAAAACTCAAACATCTTTAAGAACAATAAGAAAGTCAATACCTTAAGCTAACCTCCAAGTATCTGTTCAACCAAAATAACAAAATAAGCCAGAATAGGAGTCTTACCGATTCAACGCAAGGTGGCCTTTGGAGGCAAAGACTGTGTCTGCTAGTTCCATGGGATGTTTATTCCCAGGGACACAGCTGCCATGGAGAAAGCCCTCAGTAATGTTTTTATACACAAATAAATCCAATAGAGTCCTTCTGTTCAATTACTCAGGTTTATTTAGTTCTCTCTTTTGCTTTTATTACTCACTGTATTTATTTTCTCAACTGAAAGTAAAAAAGGATGGATGGGGAAAGGTAGATTGCAGAATTAAAGAGACACTTTTTTTATATATATTCAGATTTCTCAGAGTAGCCCAAGCGACGGGTCAGTGTCAAGAGACTAAGAGAGCACAGGCCCAGACAAGTCCAGATTCTCACCGTGTCTGCACACTCAAGGTGGCTGGAGTGAGGACACAGAAGGTCTCTTTGGCCAGTGTTCATTTCACCCAGCTACTGGGAAGAACCGACATGTGGCTGGCCCCAAAGCCATATTCTCCAAATAGTACCATGCAGATGCCGAGGACAGAAAAACTAGAACAGGATGTAGTCGGCGGATAAGAAATCAAGCATGTTCTTCATAAACCTGATCTGAGTCACACCGGAGATTGGCAGTTCTCTCAGAAGACACAGTGCCTACCACCTCCTCCCACTCCCATAACAGTGGACCGCAGGACTCCCCTCCTCTTTCCTTCCGGCTCTGGCCTTGCCAATGGACCCAGCTACAGTTTGCTCTGGTTTCAGAGCGGCAGCTCCAGCAAATAATTTCCGTGAGAAGTAACAATCACCCGTTTTTCCTCTTCCTCTCCCCTCCCCCGACACCCCATTCTCTCTGATACAGTGAATCACAGTCAGCATTGTCTCTTTTTGATCTAGTTAGAAAAATTGTCCCATCACCTCAATACTGACAGCAGTTGCAGCTGGACCGCCCCAGGCCAGAAATCCTTTCTCTGAACAAACAAACAGAAACTCTGCCTCTCCCCATTTTCCCACTGGAGCCTGTTGCCTGCCTCTCTACTGGAAATCTAACCCAGAGGCGTTTACATCGGGATGTTTGTTTTTATAAGTTATAACAAAAGGCAAAAATAAGCATGGTTCTCGGGCTACGGGGCAGATTTCCCAGTGCCTCATTTGTTAGGGATGACATTTCTGTTAATGCCCTGGCGCTAAAACTGCATGCCTGTATTTTAATTTTGCCGTAATGTCATATCATGGCACTTAATAAGAGAGAGTCATCAAGAGCCGTCACCCAAAAGACATCGTGGAACTTTCTGTGACTGTGTTGTATACGGACTCTTGGACAGTGTCTCAAAATAGTTTCATTAACAGTATGTTGTCAAAAAAAAAAAAAAAAAGGAAGGAAGGAAGGAAGGGAAAGAAAAAGGAACACGTAGACCTTAGAGTAGGAACTGCTACAAAAGAGGGAATAACTATTTGTTCTTCATTCTGCAATTTATCATCCATTCCATTTGGCATCGCATCATTTTTTTAAATGGGTTTGGTATGAAATCTCTTTGTTCTACCGGGTCAGATATTATTATGCACCAACCAACTCAGAAACCTGCTATGCCTGAGAAGCATGTTTAGGAAAATAGACGTTAACACTGAGGGCCTCTTTCTGCTCAATGACAAACTTCCACAAAGCACCAAGTAAGGTCTGTTCCAATCTGTTCCGTAGTCCTGATGGGGTGTTAGAGCATCAGGGACACCTGTTGGGGTTCAGGGAAGTCTGCCCCCAGATGTGCCTCATGGCATATTTGTTATTTTCAGTTAAGGTTACTTAAGAAACAGCCAGCACAAGAGGGACGCTCTGACCCTCCTGTCTGCCTGGAAGCAGGAAATAAATTTCTCATGGTGAAAGACTGTGCTCCCTGCATCCAGAGGCATAAAAAAGACACCCTAACCTCTAGAAATAGGGAATTCCAGAATCCGGGAAGGCAGTATCAACAAAACTTGTTATTTCTTTAATTGCCTACCCCAAGCCTAGTCCCTGTTTAGATTCATAACTAATTGAACACCCAAAACTTATGTTTCTTTGTGCTGCCTACTCCTCTTAAATTTATTGTTTCTTTGTCTAAGAAGTATGAAAGTTGCCTGTGTCGGCTATTTCTAAGGCCTCACTTTCTGCAAGACCTCTGTATGCACGATTAAAATTTGTTTCTTTTTCTCTGTTCAGTTCAGTTCAGTCGCTCAGTCGTGTCCAACTCTTTGTGACCCATGAATCACAGCACGCCAGGCCTCCCTGTCCATCACCAAACACCCAGAGTTCACTCAAACACATGTCCATCGAGTCAGTGATGCCATCCAGCCATCTCATTCTCTGTTCATCCTCTTTTCCTCCTGCCCTCAATCCCTCCCAGCATCAGAGTCTTTTCCAATGAGTCAACTCTTCGCATGAGGTGGCCAAAGTACTGGAGTTTCAGCTTTAGCATCATTCCTTCCAAAGAACACCCAGGACTGATCTCCTTTAGAATGGACTGGTTGGATCTTCTTGCAGTCCAAGGGACTCTCAGAGTCTTCTCTAACACCACAGTTCAAAAGTATCAATTCTTTGGCGCTCAGCCTTCTTCACAGTCCAACTCTCACATCCATACACGACCACAGGAAAAAACCATAGCCTTGACTAGATGGACCTTTGTTGGCAAAATAATGTCTCTGCTTTTGAATATGCTATCTAGGTTGGTCATAACTTTTCTTCTAAGGAGTAAGCATCTTTTAATTTCACGGCTGCAATCACCATCTGCAGTGATTTTGGAGCCCCAAAAAATAAAGTCTGACACTGTTTCCACTGTTTCACCATCTATTTCCCATGAAGTGATAGGACCAGATGCTATGATCTTCATTTTCTGAATGTTGAGCTTTAAGCCAACTTTTTCACTCTCCACTTTCACTTTCATCAAGAGGCTTTTTAGTTCCTCTTCACTTTCTGCCATAAGGGTGGTGTCATCTGCATATCTGAGGTTACTGATATTTCTCCTGGTCTTGTTTGGTCTAGCCACAAGAACTCAAGAGAGGTAGGGGGAGAAATCTGCCCTCACCAACATACCACATCCAGGAAAACACTAATTTCACGTGTGGCAAGACAGTAATGAAGATCACACACAGAAATTCTTTGCCTCTTTGCCCGTTTTTATGGTTATTCATAAATGGAAGAAAAAGATGAAACACGCCAGTTTTCAGATACACTCATGGTGCTAATTTACAGAAAACAGTATGCATAAGAAATACACGTCTTTATACTTTGATTGTGGAGAAGACAATGAGGGCATCATAAGAAAATGCAGTAATCAACAGACCTCCCTTTCACGTGTCAAGTGCCTTCTTCAAGATCAGGTCTGTCACTTTCTCTTAGACTTGGTAGGAATTATACCACAGGGATTTACAAATCCTTCAGAAGCTTTTTGGTTACAAAGGAGAGAGTGATTCTTTGCATAGCAGAAGGTGGTTTTCCATCTCTCCAATTCTCTGACCTAGGAAAAATTACTGTCAACTAGCTGCCCAGTTGAGGGATATTGATTCTCCTGTTGCCATAGCAACACATTAGTTGTCAGGTCTCTGTGTCTCTTCTGCTCAAAGCCTAATCTGTTCCCCCTGCCTTTTGGATTTTGACACTTTCTAAGCCTTAATTAGTTTATTTGATGGACCCACACATTTTATTTTTATACTAACTAGCTATTGAAAACATAGTCATCAAGAGAACAGATCACAGAGGTAAAAATTGGTGTGCTGTCAGGCCGACCAGAAATGACAGAGAGCGAGAGTAAAGTGGGAGGCAGAAGCTCTACTTGCTGCTCCTCAGATATTGGGGAAAATCAAAACAGTTTTTGCCATCTGTCGTATGGCACAGTGTGAAAATTACGGAGCTGTTCGCTTCAACGCTTGAGGAACATTCTGCCACTGTGATTAGATCACAGTAATATTACCTAGTCACTAAAGGTTTGGATCAATGCTTTTTAATATTTTTTCTTCTCAGACAATCTCTGTCTTAACTTATTTTTCAGTGGGAATGTCTGCTAAGCGATTCACTTGGAGATAAATATTTCACACAGGCAAAGCACTCTGGATGGGAGTCACAGTATAGTTGATAAGTTAGTTAAGCTCAGAAAGTCAGTAACAAAGGAAAGCAAGAACAAAGCTTCATAAAGCATGACCCTCCAGAACCAAGAGTTAGCCTAGAGCAGCAGTTCTCAAAATGGGTCCACAGAACCCTTTACAGGTCGGGCGGCAGGTGTGGGGTGCAAGGAGCCTCCTGGGGAAACTGACAGGTCAAAATGATGGTCGTGATCAACCTAAGACTTTATTGCTGTTTTCACTCTCCACCTATACACTGATGGTGCAAAAGTAATCGTGGTACAACTGCGAAATGGCTTAACACAGAACATAGCAGCCTCCCTCTGTTTCTTTCCACTCCCACTTCTGTCCCTCTCGCTCCCTTCCCCTCTCCTCTCTCCCTCACAAAGGGGCACTCACACAAGAAGGAGGAGGAAGAGGAGAACAAGGAAGAGGAAGTTACATTTTAAAATGTCCCTTTCTGACACTATAAAAGCAGTGCTAAGAGGAAAGTTCATAGCAATACAGGCATACCTCAAGAAACAAGAAAAAAGTCAAATAAATAATCTAACTCTACAACTAAAGCAACTAGAAAAGGAAGAATTGGAGAAACCCCAGAGTTAGTAGAAGGAAAGAAATCTTAAAAATTAGGGCAGAAATAAATGCAAAAGAAACAAAAGAGACCATAGCAAAAATCAACAAAGCCAAAAGATGGTTCTTTGAAAGGATAAATAAAATTGACAAACCATTAGCCAGACTCATCAAGAAGCAAAGAGAGAAAAATCAAATCAATAAAATTAGAAATGAAAATGGAGAGAGCACAACAGACAACACAGAGATACAAAGGATCATAAGAGACTACTATCAGCAGTTGTATGCCAATAAAATGGACAACGTGGAAGAAATGGACAAATTCTTAGAAAAGTACAACTTTCCAAAACTGAACCAGGAAGAAATAGAAAATCTTAACAGACCCATCACAAGCACGGAAATTGAAACTGTAATCTTCCAGCAAACAAAAGCCCAGGTCCAGACGGCTTCACAGCTGAATTCTACCAAAAATTTCGAGAAGAGCTAACACCTATCCTCCTCAAACTCTTCCAGAAAATTGCAGAGGAAGGGAAACTTCCAAACTCATTCTATGAGGCCACCATCACCCTAATACCAAAACCTGACAAAGATGTTACAAAAAAAGAAACCTACAGGCCAATATCACTGATGAACATAGATGCAAAAATCCTCAACAAAATTCTAGCAATCAGAATCCAACAACACATTAAAAAGATCATACACCATGACCAAGTGGGCTTTATCCCAGGGATGCAAGGATTCTTCAATATCCGCAAATCAATCAATGTAATTCACCACATTAACAAATTGAAAAATAAAAGCCATATGATTATCTCAATAGATGCAGAGAAGGCCTTTGACAAAATTCAACATCCATTTATGATAAAAACTCTCCAGAAAGCAGGAATAGAAGGAACATACCTCAACATAATAAAAGCTATATATGACAAACCCACAGCAAACATTATCCTCAATGGTGAAAAATTGAAAGCATTTCCCCTAAAGTCAGGAACAAGACAAGGGTGCCCACTTTCACCACAACTATTCAACATAGTTCTGGAAGTTTTGGCCACAGCAATCAGAGCAGAAAAAGAAATAAAAGGAATCCAAATTGGAAAAGAAGAAGTAAAACTCTCACTGTTTGCAGATGACATGATCCTCTACATGGAAAACCCTAAAGACTCCACCAGAAAATTACTAGAGCTCATCAATGAATATAGTAAAGTTGCAGGATATAAGATCAACACACAGAAATCCCTTGCATTCCTATACACTAATAATGAGAAAGTAGAAAAAGAAATTAAGGTAACAATTCCCATTCAC
>NW_017208990.1:0-3599 GCF_001704415.2 Capra hircus | reverse complement strand
TTCACCACGGTGGCACGTGGACAGCCGCTGGGGAAGCCTCGTGGGAAAGTCTCATGGGGAAAGCCTCACGAGGAAAGCCATAGATCCCCTTGATCCAGGCGAAGGGAAGCTGACACTGCTGCCTACAGCTCGTGAGGAAAGCACACGTGCATGCCCCCACTCGAGACGAGGACTGACTCCCCCTGGGGAGACTCCAGAAGTACCCCAAGATGCATGTCAGCACTGGAGAGGAATTCTCTGGTTCTGGCACCGACTCCAAACAAGGTCTTAGGCCCCGGCATCGACGGGAGAGGAATCCTGAGAGGCCACCGTGCAACTCGCATGGGGACTGGCATTTCCTCAGGCCAACAGAGCGGTTCCCTGAGGTCCCCGTCATAGGTCGAGACCACCTGCCGCAACTTGAGAAAATCCAGGTGGTTGTCCCTTCCCAGGAGAGATGGGCCCATTTCCGCTGGGGCGTCTCGAGGCTAATCACACCTAAGCTCTGGAATTTCCAAAGGGTCCTTCACACCCTTGCTGCAACTCAAGAAGTTTCCCCACATACCCGTCTCCACTCGAAAGGAGGCACGAGAGTCCCGCCCACATCCAGAGGAGCCCCGTTTCCGTCTCATAGCTCGAGAGGAGGGATCCTTTCCAGCGTGATAGCGAAAGAATTCTCGGGAGTCACTCTCCACAGGAAAGGCGAGAGGAACTCCCTGTCATGCCACCATTCCAGAGTCCCCCAGATGTCTCAGTCAATTCCAGGAAATCCTGTTTTCCCTGCACTGCCTCGACTTTCAAGCCGAGGATCAACTCACACCATGGTGGTACGTGGGACAGCCCTGGGAAAGCCTCGTGGGAAAGCCTCGAGGGAAAGCCACAGATCCCTTGATTCACGCGAAGGGAAGCCTGACACTGCTGCTACAGCTCGGAGGAAAGCGCACGTGCATGCCCCCACTCGAGACGAGGACTGACTCCCTCGGGAGACTCCAGTAGTACCCCAAGATCCATGTCAGCACTGGAGAGGAATCCTCAGTTCCAGCACCGACTCGTACAAGGTCCAGACCACGGCATAACGGAGAGGAATCCGAGAGCCATCGAACAACTCGCATGGACGCCTTTCTCAGGAACCGGAGGGTCCTAGGCCCGTCGTAATCTGAGACCTGCACACCAGAAAATCAGAGTTCCCCTCCAGGCGAGATGAGGCCATTCGCTGAGGCTCTCGAGGCTATCACACCTAACCTCTGGAATTCCAAAGTTCTCACACCTTAGCTGCACTCAAGAGTTACGGACAGACCCGTCCACTCCAGAGAACCCGAAGTCCCGCCACATCCAGAGAGCTCGTTCGCCTCCAAGCTAAAGATGAGGATCTCCTGCTTCCTCGGATAGAATCCGAGTTCCGACGCTTCTCAAAGGGCCCACTGCACAGAAAGGCGAAAGAACTTGGGCGTGCCATTCCAAGATCCCCAGATATCTAGTCTTCAGAGGATCTGTTTTCCCTGCACGCTTCGACTTTCAAGCGAGGATCGACTCACACCACGTGCACGGGAGGCCCTGTGGAAAGCCTGTGGAAAGCCTTGAGGGAAGCACAGATCCTTGATCCACGCGAAGGAACGTGACATGCTGCTACAGCACGGAGAAAGCGCACGTGCATGCCCCCTCGAGACGAGGACTGACTCCTTGGAACTCCAGAGTACCCCACATTCATGTCAGCCTTGGAGAGAATCTCAGATCCGGCCCGATCCACACAAGTCTTAGCCTGGCATCGACGGAGTGAATAGCGACAGCCTCTAGCAACTCGCATGGATGGCCTTTCTGAGGTCACCAGAGCGGGTCTGAGGTCCCGTCGTAGTCGAGAGCACTGCCGCAACTCGGTAAAATCCAGGCGGTTCTCCCTCCAGGCGAATGAGGCCGTTCCCCTGAGTGTCTCGAGGCTATCACATGACCCTGAACTTCCAAGTCTTTCACAGTCATGCGCACTCAAGAAGCACCCCGACATACCTGTCTCCACTCAAGAGGAGCACGATGTCCCGCCACATCCAGAGGAGCTCCGTTCTGCTCGTACTCGAGATGAGCGATCCTTTACCTGATTGGTCGGAAAGAATCCGCATCCATCGCATCTCAAGAGGAGCGCTCTCCAAGGAAAGGGAGAGGAATGCAGGTCGGCCACCATTCCGAGACTCACCAATGTCTCAGTCCATTCCACAGAAACCGTTTTCCTGACTGCTTGGCCTCATGCGAGATCGACTCACACCCGCACACGTGGGACAGCCCTGGGAAACTAGTGGAAAAGACTCGAGGAAAGCCAGTCCTTGTCAGGCATGGGAAGCGTGAACTGCTGCTACAGCATGAGGAAAGGCACGCTCATGCCCACTCGACGAAGCCTGACTCCTGTGAGACTCGAGAAGTACACAAAATCATGTCAGCACTGGAGAGGAATCCTCAGTTCCGCCCCGATCCACACAGATTAGGCCCGCATCGATGGAAGAGGAATCACGAAGGCCCCTGCAACACGCATGATGACGGCGTTCTGCGCCGCCAGAGCGGGTCCTGAAGTCCCGTCGTAACTCGAGAGCACCTGCTGAAACTCGGGAATATCCAGGAGCCTCTCCATTCCAGGCGACATGAGGCCCATTTCTGCTGAGGCATCTCGAGACTAACCACACCTAACCTCTGGAACTTCCAAAGGGTCCTTCACACCCTTGCTGCAACTCAAGAAGTTCCCCGACATACCCGTTCCTCTTCACATTCAGCCATAATGGTGGTGTCATCTGCATATCTTAGTTTATTGATATTTCTACCGGCAATCTTGATTCCAGCTCATGTATCTTCCATCCCAGCATTTTTCATGATGTACTCTGCATAGAAGTTAAATAAACAGGGTGACAATATACAGCCTTTGCATACTCCTTTTCCTTTTTGGAACCAGTCTGTTGTTCCATGTCCTACTCTAACTGTTGCTTCCTGACCTTCATCCAGATTTCTCAAGAGGCAGGTTAGGTGGTCTGGTATTCCCATCTCTTTCAGAATTGTGGCTAAAACAACAGTATAAGGACCTTTCCGATGTCAGGCCAAGGAATTGTGTTTCCAGTCATTGAGCCACACCTGATCACTGAGCACAAATTCATGAATCTGTTCCTCAAGGGGAATGATATTCTTTTTTTATACAAACTTAGTTACCTGATTTATTACCTTACCTAATTGTTCCATCTGCTGTGAAATCCCACCCCCCTTACTTGTGGCAAATCTGCTAACACCTGCCTCACTGTGGGAGGGGGGTCTCCCATAGAAAATTTCATAAGGACAACAACTATGGGAACGTGCAGTTACCCGTAATATGAGTAAGTCTGCCGGAAGCAAGCCCATCCATGTACAGTCAGTCTCTATGATCCATTTTGAAAGTGTCTCTTCAAGAGTTTGGTTGTTTCTTTCCACCATTCCAGAACACTGGGGCCTATATGCTGTATGTAATTTCCACTGATATTTAGAGCTTCACATACCTGTTAATTAACGCCGGCTACAAAGACAGGGCCATTGTCGGATTCTATACTGGTTGGAAACCCAAGTCTGGGGAATTATTTCTCAAATCAGCGAGCTACTTCGTTTTCTTTTTCAGATCA
>NW_017208989.1:0-3600 GCF_001704415.2 Capra hircus | reverse complement strand
GCAGAGCTCTTCAGCTGTTGCTTGGCGTGTCCAGACTCAGCGCAACATTGAGAGCACCATGCACACCAGGGCCCCTGGGTGGTGTCGCAGCCAGCAGGCTGGCGACTCACTTGTGGTCTCCCATCATTTGCCTGAAATACATGGTTCCCTAATGCTCTTCTCCCCAGCAGAGCTGTGTGCAGGTTGTTGGGGCCTGCCCCTGCGTGTCTGGGTTCCCGCCACACCCCAGCTCAGGGGAAGTAACCCCTGAGCCAAGACCTGCAGGAGGCGAGGTATGGCTCCGCCTGGAAGCCGAGTGCACAGGACAAGTGGAAGGGAGCCTCCTCCGGGGAAGAGGAGGCAGCCCAGTCGCCTGCTGCTGCAAGCCTTGCTGGGGTGGAGCCGAGTGCGCCTCCAGTATCGCAAGAGCTCCAGCTCCGCTGAGAGCCCTGATCTGGCAGAGTTCCTTGCGCGAGGCTGCTCTGCCTGGGGCGAGCCTTGCCCAGACTTGCCTGGCTTCTAGACTTCCTGCCCAGGAAGGAGCAGTCTGCACGAGGTTGGGAGACGCCACTGGCACCTTCCTGGCCTCAGCTCTGCTCCTGCCTTGCCTTTGCACCTAGGCCCCAGGCGTTCTTGTGGTGGCTTAGGGCCGGTGGCTTCCACACTGCCAAGGGCTCCAAACAGTGAGAGCTCTGTTCGAGGGAAATGAAGGGTATATTTGGAATGCAATCGTTTATCAGATGTGAGACCCACACACTTCACCCTGAACCCTCACCCCGAGCCCTTACCCTCGCCCTCACCCACACCCTCACCCTGAACCCTTACCCTCACCCTCACCTTGAAGCCTTACCCTCACCCTCACCCCTAACCCTAACCTCACGCCTCACCCCTCACCCTAACAAGTTGGGGGGCTGTTCTGCACACTGTAACCTTAACCCTTCCCTCACCCGACACCCTATCCACATCCTAACCCTAACCCACTTCATAGTCACGCCCCTCAACCCTATACTTACCCTTGAAGTACGTACCTGCATCATCTTCGTTTTGGACACTTCCCATGCATAACAAAAGACAAGGTTGGAATGTTTCAAACATCGATCCAAGACCCATTATCCACATAAAAGGGATATAAATACTCTGATCACATCATTTAAATCTCTTGCATCACCAAAATACCTCTCCACCACGTATCCAATCGCCATTGATGGATCACATCTATCTCATACATTTTATAACTTAGCAATCAGATACGCACCGTAATCTGGGTAATTATATACACAGGATATATTGATACCATAAATATTTCAACAAATTCCACTTTCTACGATGAGTTCAATCTTCACAAAAGTAGGATGAACGGCACCTGTTTCCACTAGGATCCATAGCATTGCACAAAGTGACAGTGAGCGTGAAAATCTTAATGATGACCACCGGAAAGAAGGTCAGCACGGCTGATATCACAGATTTTTTCAGTGTTCCAATACGACTTCTACCCGCAAATCCATAAAGAAAGACATATGCATAGGAAACTACAAATTGAAAGCAAGTCTATTGAGATAAATATTGGACATCAATTGTATGAATCTTTAAGGCATCTGCAGACATTCTTCAGATTCTTCAAAATTCATAGAATGACAACAAAGTATGGCTACGTACAATCCATTCGGTTTTATAAACCACTCATGAATAACCTCACAAGCCATTGAAAACCAGATGACACTTTCAAATAGCTTTGATCTACAAACAAGGCTGTAAGACAGAAAGTTAAAATCGAAAATACATGAACTAAATCCTCAATAGATATGAAAACATCCCCTTGGTAGTGAAGTCGATTCACATTAGTTATTATTAGGGCTTTCATGCACAGATCCACGGGGCATATACAGAACCATTCCTCCAACAAAACTGAAGAATGACTTTAAAATCGCAAACAAAACATGAGTATATGTGTTCACACACTTCATGGAGCAAGGGTTTCTTCGATCTGAAAACTGGCGTCGATGAAGGACTGTGTGAAGAAGACTTCAAAGTCTATTTGGCAAACACAGCCTACGTTGGCTATATTTAGTCCTCAGATGAATGGAATGTCATGAGTACTGGGCGTTTCAAAGAAGCAGCCTGTGAAGCTCTGGACGCTTATTGGGATGCGTGGTATACCACATTCACACGTTTCAGTAGCATTGGTGCAAAAACGATACACTTCTCAGGGGAAGCTTCTACATGGACTCTTGGGATCAGAGCTCTAACTCATACACACATACTTTTCCTTTGAAAATGATCCTGCATGATAAGCAAACAAAACACTGGATGAACACCTAGACGGTGAGCTCTGTACTAAATGATTTGAAAGCCAGTAGATGGAATGAGCTGATGAGGAAGACTACAAACGAGTCATCTTCTTCAACTTGGTCAAACTGCTCATAGTCATACAAGTGAATGAAAAGTGGAGCCTGTGTCATTCAATCTGTTGAAAAGAAAGAGAATAATACAACAAATTAGCAAATCTTATTTTCTTCATAAACATTATATTATTTCTGCACAGCTTTCTTACTGGCATGAATAGAATATCTGCAATAATCACTTGTCACAGTGAATGGATTCACATTCGATATCGATTCACATCTAGAATTGATGCCATAGCTGTTTGATACTATTGCTTGAGTGAATGCAACTTATGTGACTTCACAAACTACAAACACGACTAACATAATAGGTATTAAAAAACCTTGAGTGACATGAGCGTGAAGACTTAGTAGAGTTGCTCTCAAGAATCATGATACTATTCTTCACTCCAGCCATAGGACTGGAATCTGTACATTAACACCCCTGCAAAAAGAACGGGAAGGATAGAATAATAATAAAAGGAACTTCATAACTATATTCCTACTGTCAACATTCAACACTATGTTTTCTTTTCAACTGACTTTCATATTTGGTCTACTGTAACCTCTTCTGTGTTCATTTTATGCTAAACTTATTGCCAACAGTAAAATTACCATATGAGCTCTAATGAATTTTTTTACTTGCAAAGCTAGTGATAGAACCAAAGGCCAATAATCTACATCAAACAGGAGGAATGGAATGGAAACTGTAAAACATTTTATGGAATAGCATTTCCGTGCTCCTATTCAGTCAAACGGACATTCCAAAGGATGTGATTTTTCTGAAAGTTTATTTTCGGAAACTTGGAAGTGATGACTGCAAACAATAAAACGAATAATATATTGATACATAATACGAATAATATACAGTGGGTCATTCTTTTTTCTATTCTGCCACAGCTAACTGACTGGAAGTCAGTTGTCGTAACTACTACTAACAGAAGACCCTCACGCGATGAGTGAAGATATATAGGAAAATCCATAATAGATCTAAAAACCGTCAAAGATAAAATGGTCATGAAAAAATACAGTGACAGTTTAGTTGGTATAAGAAACAGGATGATTATGAAAGCAAAGCCAACAATCATGGATAGGCCATGGAAGCCCGTGGCTGTCACGAGTGTTGACTTGTATCCTTCATCTGAGGTTTGTTAAAAGTGCGTGGTAAAATCCAGAGGTTTTGCAGCAAGTGGTAACTCCTGAGCAGACTGAAATCCAAAGGGTTTCCAGAATATCCTGA
>NW_017208988.1:0-3600 GCF_001704415.2 Capra hircus | reverse complement strand
CTCGAGTTGCGGCTGGTGCTTTCGACTTATGACGGGGAACTCAGGGACCCCGGTGTGGTGGCCTCAGGAAAGGCCAGTCCCGCATGCGAGTTGCTCGGGGCCTATCGGATTTCCTCTCCCGTCGATGCTGGGTCCTAAGACCTTGTGTGGACTCAGTGCCAGAACCTGAGAATTCCTCTCCAGTGCCGACATGGATCTTGGGTTACTTCTGGATTCTCCCCAGGGCAGTCAGTCCTCGTCTCGAGTGGGGGCATGCCGTGCGCTTTCCTCCGAGCTGTAGCAGCAGTGTCGCGCTTCCCTTCGCGTGGATCAAGGGATCTGTGTCTTTCCCTCGAGGCTTTCCCACGAGGCTTTCCCACAGGGCTGTCCCACGTGTCACCGTGGTGTGAGTGGATCCTCGATTGAAAGTCGAGGCAGTGCAGGGAAAACAGGTTTCCCTGGAATGGACTGAGACATCCAGGGGACTTTGGGAATGGGGCTTGAGACTGGAGTTCCTCTCGCCTTTCCTGTGGAGAGCACCTACACTTGAGATGAGACGGGAACGCTAGGAATACTTTCCCGACCTCGCAGGGAAAGGATACCTCCTCTCGAGCTAGCAGGCGGAATCGGGGCCACTCTGGATATGGGCGGGACCCTTGGGATCCTCTTGAGTGGAGACGGGTATGTCTGGGACTTCTTGAGTTGCAGCAAAGGGTGTGAAGGACCCTTTGGAAGTTCCAGAGTTTAAGTGTGATTACCCCTTGTTGCCTCAGAGGAAATGGGCCTCATCTCGCCTGGATTGGAGAACCTCCTGGATTTTCTCGAGTTGCGGCAGGTGCTCTCGACTTACGATGGGGACCTCAGGGACCCGCTCTGGTGGCCTCAGGAAAGGCCAGTCCCCATGCGAATTGCTCTGGGGCCTCTCGGGATTCCTCTCCCGTAGATTCCGGGGTCTAAGACCTTGTGTGGAGTCGGTGCCGGAACCTGAGCATTCCTCTCCAGTGCTGACATGGATCTTGGGGTACTTCTGGAGTCTCCCCAGGGGAGTCAGTCCTCATCTCGAGTGGGGCTATGCACTTGCGCTTTCCTCTCGAGCTGTAGCAGCAGTGTCACGCTTCCCTTCACGTGGATCAAGGGATCTGTGTCTTTCCCCTCGAGGCTTTCCCACGAGGCTTTCCCACAGGGATGTCCCACGTGCCACCACCGTTGTGTGAGTCGATCCTCGGCTTGAAAGTCGAGGCAGTGCAGGGAAAACAGGTTTCCCTGGAATGGACTGAGACATCTGGGGGACTTTGGAAATATGGCACGACCTGGAGTTCCTCTCGCCTTTCCTGTGGAGAGCGCCTCCATTTGAGATGCGACGGGAATGCCGGGAATTCTTTCCCGACCACGCAGGTATAGGATCCCTCCTCTCGAGCTAGGAGGAGGAAACGGGGCTCCTCTGGATGTGCGGGGAACTCTCGTGCTTCCTCTCGAGTAGAAACGGGTATGTCGGGGAACTTCTTGAGTTGCAGCAAGGGTGTGAAGGACCCTTTGGAAGTTCCAGAGGTAAGGTGTGATTAGCCTCGAGATACCTCAGCGGAAATGGGCCTCATGTCGCCTGGAGGGGAGAACCTCCTGGATTTTCTCGAGTTGCGGCAGGTGCTCTCGACTTACGACGGGGACCTCAGGGACCCACTCTGGTGCGCTCAGGAAACGCCAGTCCCCATGCGAGTTGCTCGGGGCCTCTCGGGATTCCTCTCCCGTCGATGCTGGGGCCTAGGACCTTGTGTGGAGTCAGTGAGGGAACCTGAGGATTCCTCTCCAGTGCAGACATGGAACTTGGGGTACTTCTGGAGTTTCCCCAGGTGAGTCAGTCCTCGTCTCGAGTGGGGGCATGCACGTGCGCTTTCCTCCCGAGCTGTAGCAGCAGTGTCACGCTTTCCTTCGCGTGGATCAAGGGATCAGGGGCTTTACCTCGAGGCTTTCCACGAGGCTTTCCCTCGAGGCTTTTCCACAGGGCTGTCCACGTGCCACCGTGGAGTGAGTCGATCCTCGGCTTGACAGTCGAGCAGTGCTGGGAAAACAGGTTTCCCTGGAATGGACTGAGGCATCTGGGGGACTCTGGGAATGGGGCCTGATCCTGGAGTTCTTCTCGCCTTTCCTGTGGAGAGCGCCTCCTCTTGAGATGCGACGGGAAGGCTAGGAATTCTTTCTCGACCACACAGGGAAAGGATCCCTCCTCTCGAGCTAGCAGGCGGAAACGGGGCCACTCTGGATATGGACGGGACTCTCCGATTCCTCTAGAGTGGAGACGGGTATGTCGGGGGAACTTCTTGATTTGCAGCAAGGGTGTGAAGGACCCTTTGGAAGTTCCAGAGTTTAAGTGTGATTACCCCCTAGTTGCCTCAGCGTAAATGGGCCTCATCTCGCCTGGAGGGGAGAACCTCCTGGATTTTCTGGAGTTGCGGCAGGTGCTCTCGACTTACGATGGGGACCACAGGGACCCGCTCTGGTGGCCTCAGGAAAGGCCAGTCCCCATGTGCGTTGCTCTGGGCCCTCTCGGATTCCTCTCCCGACGATGCCGGGGTCTAAGACCTTGTTTGGTGTCGGTGCCGGAACCTGAGGATTCCTCTCCACTTCTGACATGGATATGGGGTACTTCTGGAGTCCCCCCAGGGGTGTAACTACTCGTCTCGAGTGGGGCCATGCACGTGCGCTTTCCTCCCGAGCTGTAGCAGCAGTGTCCCGCTTCCCTTCGCATGGATCAAGGGATCTGTGGCTTTCCCTTGAGGCTTTCCAACGAGGCTTTCCCACGAGGCTTTCCCACGAGGCTTTCCCACAGGGCTGTCCCTCGTGTCACCGTGGTGTGAGTCGATCCTCGGCTTGAAAGTCGAGGCAGTGCAGGGAAAAGAGGTTTCCCTGGAATGGACGGAGACATCTGGTGGACTCTGGGAATGGTGGCAAGACCCTGGAGTTCGTCTCACCTTTCCTCTGGAGAGCGCCTCCTCTTAGGATGCCACGGAAACGCCGGGAATTCTTTCCCGACCACGCAGGGAAAGGATCCCTCCTCTCGAGGTAGGAGGCGGAAAGGGGGCTACTGTCGATGTGTGTGGGACTTCGTGTTTCCTCTCGAGTGGAGACAGGTATGTCGGGGAACTTCTTGAGTTGCAGCAAGGGTGTGAAGGACGCTTTGGAAATTCCAGAGGTTAGGTGTGATTAGCCTCGAGACACCTCAGCGGAAATGGGCCTCATCTCGCCTGGAGGGGAGAACGTCCTGAATGTTCTCGAGTTGCAGCAGGTGCTCTCGACTTACGACGGGGTCCTCAGGGACCCGCTCTGGTGGCCTCAGGAAAGGCCAGTCCCTATGCGAGTTGCCAGGGGACCTCTCGGGATTCCTCTCCCGTCGAAGCTGGGGCCTAAGATATTGTGTGGAGTGGGTGCCGGTACCTGAGGATTCCTCTCCAGTGCTTACATGGATCTTGGGGTACTTCTGGAGTCTCCCCATTGGAGTCAGTCCTCGACTCGAGTGGGGGCATGCACGTGCGCTTTCCTTTCGAGCTGTAGCAGCAGTGTCGCGCTTCATTGGCGTGGATCAAGGGATCTGTGGCTTTCCCCTCGAGGCTTTCCCACGAGGCTTCC
>NW_017208987.1:0-3602 GCF_001704415.2 Capra hircus | reverse complement strand
CGAGACGCCTCAGCGGAAATGGGCCTCATCTTGCCTGGAGGGGAGAACCTCCTGGATTTTCTCGACTTACGGAGGGGCTCTCACTTACGAGGGGACCTCAGGGACCCGCTCTGGTGGCCTCAGGAAAGGCCAGTCCCCATGCGAGTTGCTCTGGGGCCTCTCGGGATTCCTCTCCCTCATTGCCGAGGCCTAAGATCTTGTGTGGAGCCGGTGCCGGAACCTGAGGTTTCCTCTCCAGTGCTGACATGGATCTTGGGGTACTTCTGTAGTCTCCCCAGGGGAGTCAGTCCTCGTCTCGAGTGGGGGCATGCACGTGCGCTTTCCTTCCGAGCTGTAGCAGCAGTGTCGCGGTTCCCTTCGTGTGGATCAAGGATCTGTGGTGGCTTTCCCTCGAGGCTTTCAGACGAGGCTTTTCCACGAGGCTTTCCCACAGGGATGTCCCACGTGCCGCCGTGGTGTGAATCGATCCTCGGCTTGAAGTCGAGGCAGTGCAGGGAAAACAGGTTTCCCTGGAATGGACTGAGACATCTGCGGGGACTCTGGGAATGGTGGCACGACCCTTGAGTCCGTCTCGCCTTTCAGGTGGAGAGCGCCTCCTCTTGAGATGCAACGGGAACGCCGGGAATTCTTTCCCGACCCTGCAGGGAAAGGATCCCACCTCTCGAGCTAGGAGGCGGTAACGGGGCTCCTCTGGATGTGGGCGGGACGCTCGTGCTTCCTCTCGAGTGGAGACGGGTATATCCGGGAACTTGTTGAGTTGCAGGAAGGGTGTGAAGGACCCTTTGGAAGTTCCAGAGGGTAGGTGTGATTAGCCTCGAGACGCCTCAGCAGAAAGGAGCCTCACCTCGCCTGGAGGGGAGAACCTCCTGGATTTTCTCGAGTTGCTGCAGGTGCTCTCGACATACGACGGGTATCTCAGGGACCCGCTCTGGTGGCCTCAGGAAAGGCCAGTCCGACAAGCGCGTTGCTCGGGGGCCTCTCGGGATGCCTCTCCCATTGATGCCGGGACGTAAGACCTTGTGTGGAGTCGGTGCCTGAACCTGAGGATTCCTCTCCAGTGCTCACATGGATCTTGGGTTACTTCTGGAGTCTCCCCAGGGGAGTCAGTCCTCGTCTCGACGTGGGGGCATGCACGTGCGCTTTTCTCCCGAGCTGTAGCAGCAGTGTCACGCTTCCCTTCGCGTGGATCAAGGGATCTGTGGATTTCCCTCGAGGTTTTCCCACGAGGCTTTCCCACGAGGCTTTCCCACGAGGCTTTCCCACAGGGCTGACCCACGTGTCACCGTTGTGTTAGTCGATCCTCGGCTTGAAAGTCGAGGCAGTGCAGGGAAAACAGGTTTCCCTGGAATGGACTGAGACATCTGGGGGACTCTGGGAATGGTGGCACGACCCTGGAGTTCCTCTCGCCTTTCCTGTGGAGGAGCGCCTCCTCTTGAGATGCGAGGGGAATGCCGGGAATTCTTTCCCGACCACGCAGTGAAAGGATCCCTCCTCTCGAGCCATGAGGCGGAAAACGAGGCTCCTCTGGATGTGGCTGGACTCTCGTGCTTCCTCTCGAGTGGAGACGGGTATGTCGGGGAACTTCTTGAGTTGCAGCAAGGGTGTGAAGGACCCTTTGGAAGTTCCAGAGGTTAGGTGTGATTAGCCTGGGGACGCCTCAGAGGAAATTGGCCTCATCTCCCCTGGAGGGGAGAACCTCCTGCATTTTCTTGAGTTGGTGCAGATGTTCTCGCGTTACGATGGGGACCTCAGGGACCCGCTCTGGTGGCCTCAGGAAAGGCCAGTCCCCATGCGAGTTGCTTGGGGGCCTCTCGGATTCCTCTCCCTTCGATGCCGGGGCCTAAGACCTTGTGTGGCAGTCGGTGCCAGAACCTGAGGATTCTTCTCCAGTGCTGACATGGATCTTGGGGTACTTCTGGAGTCTCCCCAGGGGAGTCAGTCCTCGTCTCGAGTGGGCGCCTGCACGTGCGCTTTCCTCTCGAGCTGTAGCAGCAGTGTCACGCTTCCCTTTGCGTGGATCAAGGGATCTGTGGCTTTCCCTCGAGGCTTTCCCACGAGGCTTTCCAACGAGGCTTTCCCACAGGGCTGTCCCACGTGCCACCGTGGTGTGATTCAATCCTCGGCTTGAAAGTCGAGGCAGTGGAGGGAAAACAGGTTTCCCTGGAATGGACTGAGACATCTGCGGGACTCTGGGAATGGTGGCACGAGCCTTGAATCCCTCTCGCCTTTCAGGTGGAGAGCGCCTCCTCTTGAGTTGCAACGGGGAACGCCGGGAATTCTTTCCCGACCACGCAGGGAAAGGATCCCTCCTCTCGAGCTATGAGGCGGAAACGGGTCTCCTCTGTATGTGGGCGGGACTCTCGTACTTCCTCTCGAGTGGAGACTGGGTATGTTCGGGGGAACTTCTTGAGTTGCAGCAAGGATGTGAAGGACCCTTTGTAAGGTCCAGAGGTTAGGTGTGATTAGCCTTGAGACACCTCAGCGGAAATGGTCCTCATCTCGCCTGAAAGGGAGAACCTCCTGGATTTTCTCAAGTTCCGGCAGGTGCTCTAGACCTACGACGGGGCCCTCAGGGACCCGCTTCTGGTGGCCTCAGGAAAGGCCAGTCCCCATGCAAGTTGCACGGGGACCTCTCGGGATTCCTCTCCCGTCGGTCCGGGTCCTAAGACCTTGTGTGGAGTCCGGTGCCGGAACCTGAGGATTCCTCTCCAGGGCTGACATGGATCTTGGGGTACTTCTGTAGTCTCCCCAGGGGAGTCAGTCCTGGTCTCGAGTGTGGGCATGCAAGTGCGCTTTCCTCCCGAGCTGTAGCAGCAGCAGTGTCACGCTTCCCTTCACTTGGATCAAGGGACATGTGGCTTTCCCTCGAAGGCTATCCCATGAGGCTTTCCCCACGTGGCTTTCCCAAAGGGTTTGTCCCACGTGCCACCATGGTTTGAGTCGATTCTCGGCTTGAAAAGTCCGAGGCGGTGCAGGGAAAACAGGTTTCCCTGGAATAGACTGAAATATCTGGGGGACTGTGGGAATGGTGGCATGACCCTGGAGTTCCTCTCGGCTTTCCTGTGGAGAGCGCCTCCTCTTGAGATGCGACGGAAACACTGGAATTCTTTCCCGACGACGCAGGAAAAGGATCCCTTTCTCCAGCTAGGAGGGGAAACGGGGCTGCTCTTGATTGGGCGGGACTCTTGTGCTTTCTCGAGTGGAGAGGGTATGTCGGGGAACTTCTTGAGTTGTAGCAAGGGTGTGAAGGCCCCTTTGTAAGTTCCAGAGTTAGGTGTGATTAGCCTGGGGACGCCTCAGAGGAAATGGGCTTCATCTCGCCTGGAGGGCAGAACCTCCTGCATTTTCTCGAGTTGGTGCAGGTGTTCTCCCGTTATGACGCGGACCTCAGGGACCCGCTCTGTGGCCTCAGGAAAGGCCAGTCCCCATGCAAGTTGCACGCGACCTCTCGGGATCCTCTCCCGTCGGTGCCGGGCCTAAGAAATTTGTGGAGTCGGTGCCGAAACCTGAGGATTCCTCTCCAGGGCTGACATGGATCTTGGGGTACTTCTGTAGTCTCCCAGGGGAGTCAGTCCTCTCTCGAGTGTGGCATGCAAGTCCGC
>NW_017208986.1:0-3603 GCF_001704415.2 Capra hircus | reverse complement strand
GTTTCCTGTGGAGAGTGCCCCGAGCAACTTGCATGGGGACTGGCCTTTCATGAGGCCAACAGAGCGGGTCTCTGAGGTCCAAGTCGTAAGTCGAGAGCTCCTGCTGCAACTCGAGAAAATCCAGGAGGTTCTCCCCTCCAGGCGAGATGTGGCCCATATCCGATGAGGCGTCTCGAGGCTTATCAACAAGCGTCTGGAACTAACAAACGGGGCCTTAAAACCCTAGCTGCAACTCAAGAAGTTCCCCGAAATACACCTCTCCACTCGAGAGGAAGCAGGAGAGTCCCGCCCCACATCCAGAGTAGTCGCCGTTACTGCCTCCTAGCTCGAGAGAGGGATCCTTTCCCTGCGTGGTCGGTCAAGTATTCCCGGAGTTCCCGACTCATCTCAAGAGGAGGCGCTATCCACAGGAAAGGCGAGAGGAACTCCCAGATTCGTGCACCCATTCCCAGAGTCCCCAGATGTCTCAGTCCATTCCAGGGAAACTGTTTCCCTACACTGCCTCGACTTTTAGGACGAGGATCCACTCAAACCACGGTGGCACTTGGCACAGCCCTTAGGAAATCTCGAGGGAAAGCCACAGATCCCTTGATCCATGCGAAGAGAAGCGTGACACTGCTGCTACAGCTTGGAGGAAAGGCGCACGTGCATGCCTCCACTCGAGATGAGGACTGACTCCCCTGGGGAGACTCCAGAAGTACCCAAGATCTATGTCAGCACTGGAGAGGAATCCTCAGGTTCCGCACCCGACTCCACACAAGGTCTTAGACCCCGGCATCGACGGGAGAGAAATCCCGAGAGGCCCTGAGCAACTCGCATGGGGACTGGCCTTACCTGAGGCCACCAGAGCGGTCCCTGAGGTCCCCGTCGTAAGTCGAGAGCACCTGCACCAACTCGAGAAAATGCAGGAGGTTCTCCCTCCAGGGAGATGAGGCCCATTTCCTCTGAGGCGTCCCCCAGGCTAATTACACCTAACCTCTGGAACTTCCAAAGGGTCCTTCACACCATTGCTGCAACTCAAGAAGTTCCCGACGTACCCGTCTCCACTCGAGAGGAAGCACGAGAGTCCCGCCCACATCCAGAGGAGCCCCGTTTCCGCCTCATAGCTCGAGAGGAGGGATCTTTCCTGCGTGGTCGGAAAGAATTCCCGGCGTTCCCGTCGCATCTCAATTGGAGCGCTCTCCACAGGAAAGGAGAGAGGAACTCCAGGGTCGTGCCACCATTCCCAGAGTCTTCCAGACGTCTCAGTCCATTCCAGGGAAACCTGTTTTCCCTGCACTGCCTCGACTTTCAAGCCAAGGATCGACTCACACCTCGGTGGTACGTGGGACAGCCCTGTGGGAAAGCCTGGTGGAAAGCCGTGGGAAAGTCTCGTGGAAGAAAAGCCTCATGGGAAAGCCTCGTGGGAAAGCCTCGAGGGAAAAGCCACAGATCCCTTGATCCACGCGAGGGAAGCGTGACACTGCTGCTGGCAGCTCGGGAGGAAAGCGCACGTGCATGCCCCACTCGAGACGAGGACTGACTCCCCTGGGGAGACTCCAGAAGTACCCCAAGATCCATGTCAGCCTTGGAGAGGAATCCTCAGGTTCTGGCACCGACTCCACACAAGATCTTAGGCCCCGGCATCGACGGAGAGGAATCCTGAGAGGCCCCCGAGCAACTCGCATGGGGACTGGCCTTTCCTGAGGCCACTAGCGCGGGTCCCTGAGGTCCCCGTCGTAAGTCGAGAGCACCTGCCGCAACTCGAGAAAATACAGGAGGTTCTCCCCTCCAGGCGAGATGAGGCCCATTTCCGCTGAGGCGTCTCGAGCGTAATCAGTTCTAATATCTGGAACTTCCAAAGGGTCCTTCACACCCTTGCTGCAACTCAAGAAGTTCCCCGACATACCCGTCTCCACTTCAGAGGAAGCACGAGAGTCCCGGCCACATCCAGAGGAGCCCCGTTTCCGCCTCCTAGCTTGAGAGGAGGGATCCTTTCCCTGGATGCTCGGGAAAGAATTCCGGCGTTCCCGTCGCATCTCAAGAGGAGGCCTCTCCACAGGAAAGGCGAGAGGAACTCCAGGGTCGTGCCACCATTCCCAGAATCCCCCACATGTCTCAGTCCATTCCAGGGAAACCTGTTTTCCCCTGCACTGCCTCGACTTTCAAGCCGAGGATCGACTCAAACCACGGTGGCACGTGGGACAGCCCTGTGGGAAAGCCTCGTGGGAAAGCCTGGTGGGAAAGCCTCGAGGGAAAGCCACAGATCCTTGATCCCCGCGAAGGGAAGCATGACACTGCTGCTACATCTCGAGGAAAGCGCACGTGCATGCCCCACTCGAGACGAGGACTGACTCCCCTGGGGAGACTCCAGAAGTACCCCAAGATCCATGTCAGCACTGGAGGGGAATCCTCAGCTTCCGGCCCCGACTCCACACAAGGTCTTAGGCCCCGGCATCGACGGGAGAGGAATCACGAGAGGCCCCCTAGCAACACGCATGATAACTGGCCTTTCCTGCGGCCGCCAGAGCGGGTCCCTGAATCCCCGTCGTAACTCGAGAGCACCTGCTGAAAACTCGGGAATATCCAGGAGCCTCTCCATTCCAGGCGACATGAGGCCCATTTCCGCTCAGGCATCTCGAGACTAACCACACCTAACCTCTGGAACTTCCAATGGGTCCTTCACACCCTTGCTGCAACTCAAGAAGTTCCCGACATACCCGTTCCTCTTCACGTTCTGCCATAATGGTGGTGTCATCTGCATATCTAAGTTGATTGATATTTCTACCGGCAATCTTGATTCCAGCTTATGTATCTTCCATCCCAGCATTTTTCATGATGTACTCTGCATAGAAGTTAAATAAACAGGGTGACAATATACAGCCTTGACATACTCCTTTTCGTTTTTGGAACCAGTCTGTTGTTCCATGTCTGCTCTAACTGTTGCTTCCTGACCTTCATCCAGATTTCTCAAGAGGCAGGTTAGGTGGTCTGGTATTCCCATCTCTTTCAGAATTGTGGCTAAAACAACAGTATAAGGACCTTTCCGATGTCAGGCCAAGGAATTGTGTTTCCAGTCATTGAGCCACACTGATCACTGAGCACAAATTCATGAATCTGTTCCTCAAGGGGGAATGATATTCTTTTTTATACAAACTTAGTTACCTGATTTATTACCTTACTAATTGTTCCATCTGCTGTGAAATCCCACCCCTTACTTTGTGGCAAATCTGCTAACACCTGCCTCACTGTGGAGGGGGTCTCCATAGAAAATTTCATAAGGACAACAACTGTGGGAACGTGTGGTTACCCCGTAATATGAGTAAGTCTGCCGAAGCAAGCCCATCCACGTACAGTCAGTCTCTATGATCCATTTTGAAAGTGTCTCTTCAAGAGTTTGGTTGTTTCTTTCCAACCATTCCAGAACACTGGGCCTATATGCTGTATGTAATTTCCACTGATATTTAGAGGCTTCACATACCTGTTAATTAACGCGGCTACAAAGACAGGGCCATTGTCGGATTCTATACTGGTTGGAAACCCAAGTCTGGGAATTATTTCTCAAATCAGCGAGCTACTTCATTTTCTTTTTCAGATCAGGTAGGGAAGGCCTCTGCCCAACCG
>NW_017208985.1:0-3604 GCF_001704415.2 Capra hircus | reverse complement strand
AGGCCACCACACCGGGTCCCTGAGGTCCCCGTCGTATGTCGAGAGCACCTGCTGTAACTCGAAAATCCAGGAGGTTCTGCCCTCCAGGCGGAGATGAGGCCCATTTCCGCTGAGGCGTCTCGAGGCTAATCACACCTAACCTCTGGAACTTCCAAAGGGTCCTTCACACCCTTGCTGTAACTCAAGAAGTTCCCCGACATACCCGTCTCCACTCGAGAGGAAGCACAACAGTCCCGCCCACATCCAGAGGAGCCCCGTTTCGCCTCCTAGCTTGAGAGGAGCGGATTCTTTCCCTGCGTGTTGGGAAAGAATTCCCCGTGTTCCCGTCGCCATCTCAAGAGGAGGAGATCTCCACAGGAAAGGCGAGAGGGACTCCAGGGCCTTGCCAGCATTCCAAGAGTCCCCCAGATGTCTAAGTCCATTCCAGAAGAACCTGTTTTCCCTGCACTGCCTCGACGTTCACGCCGAGGATCGACTCACACCACCGTGGCACGTGGGACAGCCCTGTTGGAAAGCCTCGTGTGAAAGCCTCAATGAAAGCGACAGATCCCTTGATCCACACCTCAGAAAGCGTGACACTGCTGGTACAGCTCGTGAGGAAATGGCAGGTGCATGCCCCCACATGAGATGAGGACTGAATCCCGTGGCGAGACTCCAGAAGTTCGGAAAGACTCATGTCAGCACTGGAGAGGCATCCTCAGGGTCTGGCCCCGACTCCACACAAGGTCTTAGGCCCGCATCGATGGGAGAGGAATCCCTAGAGGCCCCCTGGTAACTCGCATGGGGACTGGCCTTTCCTGAGCCCACCAGAGCGGGTCCCTGAGGTCCCCGTCGTAACTCGAGAGCACCTGCCGCAACTGGGTAAAATCCAGGAGGTTCTCCCCTCCAGGCGAGATGAGGCCCATTTCCCCTGAGGCCTATATGCTGTATAATTTCCCCTGATATTTAGAGCTTCACATACCTGTTAATTAACGTGGCTACAAAGACAGGGCCATTGTCGGATTCTACTGGTTGGAAACCCAAGTCTGGGAATTATTTCTCAAATCAGCGAGCTACTTCATTTTCTTTTTCAGATCAGGTAGGGAAGGCCTCTGCCCAACCGGAGAAGGTAACCTACTATTCTAGTAAGTCATGATAACAGGTGACTGCCTTTGCTTCCCCGAAGGACACTCTCTTTCCCTGCATCCTGAGAACTCCACGTCTCAGCCAGTTGGAAAAGCACTTCTTGTAGGTCATTATTCAGGGCAATTTCCCCTGGAGCCCGGGGCCATAGGGAGCGGCTCCACAGTCCCAGGGAAAGGTAGAGCCACAGCCACACAATCTGTCCCATCCCCTTTGCTCTGTAGGAGAGCTCTAGTGAGCCTAGGTCTGTCAGGAAAATTCTTGGCTCCTATGGGGACACATTCTATGTGTGAAACTGCATCCAGGACCTAGGGGCCACAGGGCGCCTGTTTCTCTCGGGGCGGAGGGGGGGGGCCTGAAGCAGTGCGGCCCAGCAACAGCTTCCACATCCATCCAATTGCTCTTTTTCTTACCTCTGATAGAACTAGCTTTGTTTCCAGCCTTTGGCAATTTGGAGGCAAGCGGGCCCCACTTCCTCCCCAAGGAGGCATGGGACCTACTTTGAGTGGAAAGGCCCCTCACGGAGCTGAACCCAGGAAGGCACCCAGTCATGTCTGACACATTCCTGCATCCTGCTTCTTCATGAGCAATACCGCTATAAGCTAGGCATGTCTTTCCAAGGCTCAGAAAGGACAGGGGAGATGCATGGTGCTGCCTCTGGAATTTCGGTCCTCTGAGCAGACCTGGAGGTCTCCCCTTGAAGGAGCTAACCAGTTTCTTCCAAATACAGGCTTGCAAACACACACTGGGTGGCTGCCTCTTCTTCCCTGAAGGACGATCACTTTCCCCGCATCCTGTGAACTCTGCATCCCAGCCTGCTGGAAAAGCGCTTCTTGGAGGTCATTTTTCAGGGACAATTTTCCCTGGAGCCGGGGCCATAGGGAGGGCCCCATGCTCGCTGGAAAGGCAGAGTCACATCCACAGTCTGTTCTACCCCTTTTGCCCTGTAGGAGAGCTCTAGTGAGCCTAGGTCTGTCAGGAAAATTCTTGGCTCCTATGGGGACACACCCTGTGTGTTAACCTGCATATCGGACCTAGGGCCACAGGGCGCCTGTTCCTCTCGGGGGGGACCCTGAAGTGGTGCGGCCCAGCAACAGCCTGAACATCCATCCGATTGCTCTTTCTTCCTTCTGATAGAGCTAGCTTTGCTTCTCGCTTTGGCATTTCGGAAGCCAGGGGAGCCCCACCGCTGTTGTCCTTTGGGTCTATTGGAGTACCGGGTCTATTGGACCCCAGCATGGCACCCGACCCCCTCAGACACACTCCGCAGCCTCCTTCCCCATGGGCAGGACTGTTCTGACCTAGGAATGTGTTCCCAAGGATCAGAAAATGCAGGGAGACACACGGCCCTGACTCTGGAACTGAGGCCGTTGGAGCAGGCCTGGAGGTCTGACGTCTGAGACGCCAAACACTTGCTGCAAGATACAGGTGTGAAAACACACTCTCTGGGGCTGCCTTTCCTTCCTCCAAGGAAGAGAGCTTTTCCAGTCTCCTCCGTGCTGAGTCATACAAGGCTGCAAAGGTCTGGCTTAGAGGGCATTTCTCAGCGGCAATGGCCCCTGAGGCCCTGCACCCAGGAGGGATCCTACCTCCCAGGGGAAGTCAAAGCAACCTCCAAACAGCTGTTCTATCATGTTTCCTCTGCAGGAGGGAGCTAGTGAGCCCAGGTCTGTCTGGAACGTTCTTGGATCCTGCGGGGAAATCATCCTGGGAGCCCACCTGGATACCAGTCGTAGGGGCTAAAATTCGCATTTTCCTTCCTTGGAGCCCTAACGCAGTACAGCCTAGCAACTGCTTGAAAATCCATCCTGTTTGCTGTTTCTTCCCTCTGACAGAGCGAGCTTTGCTCCCCATTTGGGATTTCAGAAGCAAGGTGGTGGCCTGCAACTCCTTGCCTGGGGTCCATTGGAGGTGCAAGGTGCCCTCGACCAGGTGACCCAGCATGACACCTGGCCCCCTCAGACACACTCCCGCAGCCTGCTTCCCCATGGGCAGGACTGCTCTCACCTAGGAATGTGTTTGCAAGGCCAGGAAACTGCAGGAGACACAAGGCCCTGATTCTGGCATTGAGTCTGTTGGAACAGGCCTGCAGGTCTTCTGTCTAACAAGCCAAACACTTGCTGCAAGATACAGGCCTGAAAACACACTCTTGGGCTGCCTTTCCTTCCTCCAAGGAAGAGAGTTTTCTCAGCCTCCTGTGGGCTGAGAGTCACACAGGGCTGAAAAGCACTTGCTGGGAGATTATTTTTCATTGGCCATGGCCCCTGAGGCCCTGTGCTCAGGGAGGGCTCCCTCCCTCCCAGGAAAGTCAAAGGAAGCTCCAAACGGCTGTTCAATCATGTTTCTGAGAGAGTCATTGCCAAGGCAGGTTTCTAAGAAGTTCAAGCGGTCCCAAGGAGAGAGGGGTCTAGAATTCTCAAGGAGGAAGGAAGGACAAACTGTTTTCCCTCTACATTCTTAGGATTATATAACAATTCATGCT
>NW_017208984.1:0-3604 GCF_001704415.2 Capra hircus | reverse complement strand
TTCTTTCCCGACCACGCAGGGAAAGGATCCCTCCTCTCGAGCTAGGGGGAAACGGGCTCCTCTGGATGTGGGCGGAACTCTCGTGCTTCCTCTCGAGTGGAGACGGGTATGTCGGGGAACTCTTGAGTTGCAGCAAGGGTGTGAAGACCCGTTGGAAGTTCCAGAGGTTAGGTGTGATTAGCCTCGAGACGCCTCAGCGCAAATGGACCTCATCTTGCCTGGAGGGAGAACCTCCTGGATTTTCTCGAGTTGCGGCAGGTGCTCTCGACTTACGACGGGGAACACAGGGACCCCTCTGGTGGCCTCAGAAAGGCCAGTCCCATGCGAGTTGCACGGGCCCTCTAGGATTCCTCTCCCGTCGATGCCGGGCCTAAGACCTTGTGTGGAGTCGGGCCGGAACCTGAGGATTCCTCTCCAGTGCTGACATGGATCTTGGGGTACTTCTGGAGTCTCCCAGGGGAGTCAGTCCTCCTCTAAGTGGTGGCATGCACGTGCGCTTTCCTCCCGAGCTGTAGCAGCAGTGTCACGCTTCCCTTCGCGTGGATCAAGGGATCTGTGCTTTCTCCAGCTTTCCAGGAGGCTTTTCCACGATGCTCCCACAGGGCTGTCCCACGTGCCACCGTGGTGTGAGTTGATCCTCGGCTTGAAAGTCGAGGCAGTGCAGGGAAAACAGGTTTCCCTGGAATGGACTGAGAAATCTGGGGGACTGGGAATGGGGAACGACCCTGGAGTCCTCTCGCCTTTCCTGTGGAGAGTGCCTCCTCTTGAGATGCTACGGGAACGCCGGGAATTCTTTCCCGACCACGCAGGGAAAGTATCCCTCCTCTCTAGCTAGGAGGCGGAAACGGGTCTCCTCTGGATGTGGGCGGGACTCTCGTGCTTCCTGTCGAGTGGAGACGAATATGTTGGGAACTTCTTGAGTTGCAGCAAGGGTGTGAATGACCCTTTGGAAGTTCCAGAGTTTAGGTGTGATTAGCCTCGAGACCCCTCAGCGGAAATGGGCCTCATCTCGCCAGGAGAGGAGAACCTCCTGGATTTTCTCGAGTTGCAGCAGATGCTCTCGACTTACGACGGTGACATCAGGGACCCCCTCTTGTGGCCTCACGAAAGGGAAGTCCCCATGCGAGTTGCTCATGGGTCTCTCGGGATTCGTCTCCCGTCGATGCCGGGACCTAAGATCTTGTGTGGAGTCTGTGCCAAAACCTGAGGATTCCTCTCCAGTGCTGACATGTATCTTGGGGTATTTCTGGAGTCTCCCAGAGGAGTCAGTCCTCGTCTCGAGTCGGGGCATGCACGTGAGCTTTCCTCCGAGCTGTAGCAGCAGTGTGAGCTTCCCTTCGCGAGGATCAAGGGATCTGTGGCTTTCCTCGAGGCTTTCCCACGACGCTTTCCCACGACGCTTTCCCACAGGACTGTCCCACCTGCCACCTTGGTGTGAGTCGAACCTCTTCTTGAAAGTCGAGGCAGTGCAGGGAAAACAGGTTTCCCTGGAATGGACTAAGACATCTCTGGGACTCTAGGAATGGTGGCACGACCCTGGAGTTCCTCTCGCCTTCCCTGTGGAGAGCCCCCCCTCTTGAGATGCGATGGGAACGCCGGGAATTCTTTCCCGACCACGCAGGGAAAGGATCCCTCCTCTCGAGCTAGGAGTCGGAAACGGGGCTCCTCTGGATGTGGGCGGAACTCTCGTTCTTCCTCTCGAGTGGAGACTGGTATGTTGGTGATCTGCTTGAATTGCAGAAAGGGTGTGAAGGACCCTTTGGAAGTTCCAGAGGTTAGGTGTGATTAGCCGTGAGAGAACTCAGTGGAAATGGGCCTCATCTCGCCAAGAAGGGAGAACCTCCTGGATTTTCTCAAGTTGCGGCAGGTGCTCTCGAATTACTACGGGGACCTCAGGGACCCGCTCTGGTGGCCTCAGGAAAGGCCAGTCCCCATGCGATTTGCTCGGGGTCCTCTCGGGATTCCTCTCCCATCGATGCCAGGGCCTAAGACCTTGTGTGGAGTCGGTGTCAGAAACTGAGAATTCCTCTCCAGTTCTGACATGGATCTTGGGGTACTTTCTTGAGTCTCCCCAGGGGAGTCAGTCCTCGTCTCGAGTGGGGGCATGCACGTGCACTTTCCTCCCGAACTGTAGCAGCAGTGTCACGCTTCCCTTCCCGTGTATCCTAGGATCAGTGGCTTTCCCTCGAGGCTTTAAGCGAGGCTTTCCCAGGAAGCTTTCCCACCACGCTTTCCCACGACACTTTCCCAAGGTGATGTCCCACGTGCCACCGTGGTGTCAGTCGATCCTCGTCTTGAAAGTTGAGTCAGTGCCGGGAAAACAGGCTTCCGTGGAATGGACTGAGATATCTGGGGGATCTGGGAATGGTGGCACGACCCTGGAGTACCTCTCGCCTTTCCTGTGGAGAGCGCTCCCTCTTGAGATGTGACCGGAACGAAGGGAATTCTTCCCGACCACGCAGGGAATGGATCCCTCCTGTTGAGCTATGAGGCGGAAACGGGGCTCATCTGGATGTGGGCGGGACACTCGTGCTTCCTCTCGAGTGGAAACGGGTATGTCGGGAACTTCTTGAGTTGCAGAAAGAGTGTGAAGGACGCTTTGTAACTTCCAGAGGTTAGGTGTGATTAGCCTCGAGACGTCTCAGCAGAAATGTCCTCATCTCGCCTGAAAGGGAGAACCTCCTGGATTTATTCAAGTTGCGGCAGGTGCTCTCGACCTACGACGGGCCCTCAGGGACCCTCTCTGGTGGCCTCAGGAAAGGCAGTCCCCATGCAAGTTGCACGGGGACCTCTCGGGATTCCTCTCCCGTCGGTGCCGGGGCCTAAGAACTTGTGTGGAGTCGGTGCCGGAACCTGAGGTTTCCTCTCCAGTGCTGACATGGATTTTGGAGTACTTCTGGAGTCTCCCCAGGGGAGTCAGTCCTTGTCTCGAGTGGGAGCATGCACGTGCGCTTTCCTCCGAGCTGCAGCAGCAGTGTCATGGTTCCCTTCGCGTGGATCAAGGATCTGGGCTTTCCCTCGAGGCTTTCCCAAAGGCTGTCCCACGTGCCACCGTGGTGTGAGTCGATCCTCGTCCTGAAAGTCGAGGCAGTGTAGGGAAAAAAGTTTCCCTGGAATGGACTGAGACATCTGGGGACTCTGGGAATGGTTGCACGACCCTGGAGTTCCGCTCGCCTTTCCTGTGGAGAGCGCCTCCTCTTGAGATGCGACGGGAACGCCGGGAATTCTTTCCCGACCATGCAGGGAAAGGATCTCTCCTCTCGAGCTAGGAGGCGGAAACGGGGTTCCTCTAGATGTGGCGGGACTCTCGTGCTTCCTCTTCGAGTGGAGACGGGTATGTCAGCGAACTTCTTGAGTTGCAGCAAGGGTGTGAAGGACCCTTTGGAAGTTCCAGAGGTTTGGTTGATTAGCCTCGAGACGCCTCAGCGGAAATGGGCCTCATCTCGCCTGGAAGGAGAACCTCCTGGATTTTCTCGAGTTGCGGCAGTGCTCTTGACTAACGACGGGGACATCAGGAACCCGCTCTGGTGGCCTCAGGAAAGGCAGGTCCCCATACGAGTTGCTCGGGGGCCTCTCGGGATTCCTCTCCCCTGATGCCGGGGCC
>NW_017208983.1:0-3604 GCF_001704415.2 Capra hircus | reverse complement strand
GGGACATCAGGGACCCCCTCTTGTGGCCTCACGAAAGGGAAGTCCCCATGCGAGTTGCTCATGGGTCTCTCGGGATTCGTCTCCCGTCGATGCCGGGACCTAAGATCTTGTGTGGAGTCTGTGCCAAAACCTGAGGATTCCTCTCCAGTGCTGACATGTATCTTGGGGTATTTCTGGAGTCTCCCCAGGGGAGTCAGTCCTCGTCTCGAGGGGCATGCACGTGCGCTTTCCTCCGAGCTGTAGCAGCAGTGTTGAGCTTCCCTTCGCGAGGATCAAGGGATCTGTGGCTTTCCCTCGAGGCTTTCCCACGACGCTTTCCACGACGCTTTCCCACAGGACTGTCCCACCTGCCACCTTGGTGTGAGTCGAACCTCTTCTTGAAAGTCGAGGCAGTGCAGGGAAAACAGGTTTCCCTGGAATGGACTAAGACATCTGTGGGACTCTGGGAATGGTGGCACGACCCTGGAGTTCCTCTCGCCTTCCCTGTGGAGAGCGCCCCCTCTTGAGATGGCGGGAACGCCGGGAATTCTTTCCCGACCACGCAGGGAAAGGATCCCTCCTCTCGAGCTAGGAGTCGGAAACGGGGCTCCTCTGGATGTGGCGGGACTCTCGTTCTTCCTCTCGAGTGGAGACTGGGTATGTTGGTGATCTGCTTGAATTGCAGAAAGGGTGTGAAGGACCCTTTGGAAGTTCCAGAGGTTAGGTGTGATTAGCCATGAGAGAACTCAGTGGAAATGGGCCTCATCTCGCCAAGAAGGGAGAACCTCCTGGATTTTCTCAAGTTGCGGCAGGTGCTCTCGAATTACTACGGGGACCTCAGGGACCCGCTCTGGTGGCCTCAGGAAAGGCCAGTCCCATGCGATTGCTCTCGGGTCCTCTCGGGATTCCTCTCCCATCGATGCCAGGGCCTAAGACCTTGTGGAGTCGGTGTCGGAAACTGAGAATTCCTCTCCAGTTCTGACATGGATCTTGGGGTACTTCTGGAGTCTCCCAGGGGAGTCAGTCCTCGTCTCGAGTGGGGCATGCACGTGCACTTTCCTCCCGAACTGTAGCAGCAGTGTCACGCTTCCCTTCCCGTGTATCCTAGGATCAGTGGCTTTCCCTCGAGGTTTAAGCGAGGCTTTCCCACGACGCTTTCCCACCAGGCTTTCCCACGACGCTTCCCAAGGTGATGTCCACGTGCCACCGTGGTGTCAGTCGATCCTCGTCTTGAACGTTGAGTCAGTGCCGGGAAAACAGGCTTCCGTGGAATGGACTGAGACATCTGGGGGATCTGGGAATGGTGGCACGACCCTGGAGTACCTCTCGCCTTTCCTGTGGAGAGCGCTCCCTCTTGAGATGTGACGGGAACGCCGGGAATTCTTTCCCGACCACGCAGGGAATGGATCCCTCCTGTTGAGCTATGAGGCGGAAACGGGGCTCATCTGGATGTGGCGGGACACTCGTGCTTCCTCTCGAGTGGAAACGGGTATGTCGGGGAACTTCTTGAGTTGCAGAAAGAGTGTGAAGGACGCTTTGTAACTTCCAGAGGTTAGGTGTGATTAGCCTCGAGACGTCTCAGCAGAAATGGTCCCTCATCTCGCCTGAAAGGGAGAACCTCCTGGATTTATTCAAGTTGCGGCAGGTGCTCTCGACCTACGACGGGGCCCTCAGGGACCCTCTCTGGTGGCCTCAGGAAAGGCCAGTCCCCATGCAAGTTGCACGGGGACCTCTCGGGATTCCTCTCCCTTCGGTGCCGGGGCCTAAGAACTTTGTGTGGAGTCGGTGCCGGAACTGAGGTTTCCTCTCCAGTGCTGACATGGATTTTGGAGTACTTCTGGAGTCTCCCCAGGGGAGTCAGTCCTTGTCTCGAGTGGGAGCATGCACGTGCGCTTTCCTCCCGAGCTGCAGCAGCAGTGTCATGGTTCCCTTCGCGTGGATCAAGGGATCTGTGGCTTTCCCTCAGGCTTTCCCAAAGGGCTGTCCCACGTGCCACCGTGGTGTGAGTCGATCCTCGTCCTGAAAGTCGAGGCAGTGTAGGGAAAAAAGTTTCCCTGGAATGGACTGAGACATCTGGGGACTCTGGGAATGGTGGCACGACCCTGGAGTTCCGCTCGCCTTTCCTGTGGAGAGCGCCTCCTCTTGAGATGCGACGGAACGCCGGGAATTCTTTCCCGACCATGCAGGGAAAGGATCCCTCCTCTCGAGCTAGGAGGCGGAAACGGGGTTCCTCTAGATGTGGGCGGGACTCTCGTGCTTCCTCTCGAGTGGAGACGGGTAATGTCAGCGAACTTCTTGAGTTGCAGCAAGGGTGTGAAGGACCCTTTGGAAGTTCCAGAGGTTTGGTGTGATTAGCCTCGAGACGCCTCAGCGGAAATGGGCCTCATCTCGCCTGGAAGGGAGAACCTCCTGGATTTTCTCGAGTTGCGGCAGGTGCTCTTGACTAACGACGGGACATCAGGAACCCGCTCTGGTGGCCTCAGGAAAGGCAGGTCCCCATACGAGTTGCTCGGGGCCTCTCGGGATTCCTCTCCCTGATGCCGGGGCCTAAGCCCTTGCGTGGAGTCGGTGCCGGAACCTGAGGATTCCTCTCCAGGGCTGACATGGACCTTGGGTACTTCTGGAGTCTCCCCAGGGGAGTCAGTCCTCGTCTCGAGTGTGGGCATGCAAGTGCGCTTTCCTCCCGAGCTTTAGCAGCAGTGTCACGCTTCCCTTCGCTTGGATCAAGGGATCTGTGGCTTTCCCTCGAGGGTTTCCCATGAGGCTTTCCCACGAGGCTTTCCCACAGGGTGTTCCCCGTGCCACCATGGTGTGAGTGGATCCTCGGCTTGAAAGTCGAGGCAGTGCAGGGAAAACAGGTTTCCCTGGAATAGACTGAGACATCTGGGGACTCTGGGAATGGTGGCATGACCCTGGAGTTCCTCTCGGCTTTCCTGTAGAGAGGGCCTCCTCTTGAGATGCGACGCAACCGCCGGGAATTCTTTCACGACGACGCAGGGAAAGGATCCCTCTTCTCGAGCTTGGAGGCGGAAACTGGGCTCCTCTGGATTGGGCGGGACTCTCGTGCTTCCTCTTGAGTGGAGACAGGTATGTCGGGGAACTTCTTTAGTTGCAGCAAGGGTGTGAAGGACCCTTTGGAAGTTCCAGAGGTTAGGTGTGATTAGCCTGGGGACGCCTCAGAGGAAATGGTCCTCATCTCCCCTGGAGGGAGAACCTCCTGCATTTTCTTGAGTTGCTGCAGGTGTTCTCGCGTTACGACGGGGACCTCAGGACCCGCTCTGGTGGCCTCAGGAAAGGCCAGTCCCCATGCGTTGCTCGGGGCCTATCAGGATTCCTTTCCCATCGATGCCGGGGCCTAAGACCTTGTGGGGAGTCGGTGCCGGAACCTGAGAATTCCTCTCCAGTGCTGACTTGGATCTTGGGGTACTTCTGGAGACTCCACAGGGGAGTCAGTCCTTGTCCCGAGTAAGGGCATGCACGTGTGCTTTCCTCCGAGCTGTAGCAGCAGTGTCACGCTCCCCTTCGCGTGGATCAAGGGATCTGTGGCTTTCCCTCCAGGCTTTCCCATGAGACTTTCCCACGAGGCTTTCCACAGGGCTGTCCCACGTGCCACCGTCGTGTGAGA
>NW_017208982.1:0-3606 GCF_001704415.2 Capra hircus | reverse complement strand
TTGAGCTATGAGGCGGAAACGGGGGCTCATCTGGATGTGGGCGGGACACTCGTGCTTCCTCTCGAGTGGAAACGGGTATGTCGGGGAACTTCTTGAGTTGCAGAAAGGTGTGAAGGACGCTTTGTAACTTCCAGAGGTTAGGTGTGATTAGCCTCGACGTCTCAGCAGAAATGGTCCTCATCTCGCCTGAAAGGGAGAACCTCCTGGATTTTTCAAGTTGCGGCAGGTGCTCTCGACCTACGACGGGCCCTCAGGGACCCTCTCTGGTGGCCTCAGGAAAGGCCAGTCCCATGCAAGTTGCACGGGGACCTCTCGGGATTCCACTCCCGTCGTGCCGGGGCCTAAGACTTGTGTGGAGTCGGTGCCGGAAACTGAGGTTTCCTCTCCAGTGCTGACATGGATTTTGGAGTACTTCTGGAGTCTCCCCAGGGGAGTCAGTCCTTGTCTCGAGTGGGGCATGCACGTGCGCTTTCCTCCCGAGCTGCAGCAGCAGTGTCATGGTTCCCTTCGCGTGGATCAAGGGATCTGTGGCTTTCCCTCGAGGCTTTCCCACGAGGCTTTCGCACAGAGCTGTCCCATGTGCCACCGTGGTGTGAGTCGATCCTCGGCTTGAAAGTCGGGCAGTGCAGGGAAAACAGGTTTCCCTGAATGGACGGAGACATCTGGTTGACTCTGGGAATGGTGGCACGACCCTGGAGTTCCTTTCGACTTTCCTGTGGAGATCGCCTCCTCTTGAGATGCGACGGGAACGCCGGGAATTCTTTCCCGACCACGCAGGGAAAGGATCCCCCTCTCGAGTTAGGAGACGGAATCGGGGCTCCTCTGGATGTGGCGCGGGACTCTCGTGCTTCCTCTCAAGTGGAGACGGGTATGTCGGGGAACTTCTTGAGTTGCAGCAATGGGTGTGAAAGACCATTTGGAAGTTCCAGATATTAGAAGTGATTAGCCTGGAGACGCCTCAGCGGAAATGGGCCTCATCTCGCCTGGAGGGAGAACCTAATGTTTCTCAAGTTGCGGCAGGTGCTCTCGACTTACGAGGGGGACCTCAGGGACCCGGTCTGGTGCCCTCAGGAAAGGCCAGTCCCCATGCGAGTTGCGCGGGGGCCTCTCGGGATTCCTCTCCCGTCGATGCCGGGCCTAAATCTTGTGTGGAGTCGGTGCCGGAACCTGAGGATTCCTCTCCAGTGCTGACATGGATCTTGGGGTACTTCTGGAGTCTCCCCAGGGGAGTCAGTCCTCGTCTCGAGTGGGGGCATGCACGTGCGCTTTCCTCCCGAGCTGTAGCAGCAGTGTCACGCTTCCCTTCGCGTGGATCAAGGGATCTGTGGCTTACCCTCGAGGCTTTCCCACGAGGCTTTCCCACGAGGCTTTCCCACAGGGCTGTCCCACGTGCCACTGTGGTGTGAGTCGATCCTCGTCTTGAAAGTCGACGCAGTGCAGGGAAAAGGGTTTCCCTGTAATGGACTGAGACATCTGGGGACTCTGGAATGGTGGCACGACCCTGGAGTTCCTCTCTCCTTTCCTGTGGAGAGCGCCTGCTCTTGAGATGCGACGGGAACGCCGGGAATTCTTTCCCGACCACGCAGGGAAAGGATCGCCCCTCTCGAGCTAGGAGGCGGAAACGGGGCTCCTCTGGATGTAGGCGGGACTCACGTGCTTCGTCTCGAGTGGAGACGGGTATGTCGGGGAACTTCTTGAGTTGCAGCAAGGGTGTGAAGGACCCGTTGGAAGTTCCAGAGGTTAGGTGAGAATAGCCTCGAGACGCCTATGCGGAAATGGGCCTCATCTCGCCTGGAGGGGAGAATCTCTTGGATTTTCTCGAGTTGGGGCAGGTGCTCTCGACTTACGACGGGGACCTCAGGGACCCGCTCTGGTGGCCTCAGGAAAGGCCATTCCCCTTGCGAGTTGCTCGGGGGCCTCTCGGGATTCCTCTCCCGTCGATGCCGGGCCTAAGACCTTGTGTGGAGTCAGTGCCGGAACCTGAGGATTCCTCTCCAGTGCTGACATGGATCTTGGGGTACTTCTGGAGTCTCCCCAGGGGAGTCAGTCCTCGTCTCGAGTGGGGGCACGCACGTGCGCTTTCCTCCCGTGCTGTAGCAGTAGTGACACCCTTCCCTTCGCGTGGATCAAGGGATCTGTGGCTTTCCCACGAGGCTTTCCCACAGGGTTGTCCCACGTGCCACTGTGGTGTGAGTCGATCCTCAGCTTGAAAGTCGAGGCAGTGCAGGGAAAAGAGGTTTCCCTGGAATGGACGGAGACATTTGGTTGACTCTGTGAATGGTGGCACGACCCTGGAGTTCCTCTCGCCTTTCCTGTGGAGAGCGCCTCCTCTTGAAATGCGACGGGAACGCCGGGAATTCTTTCCCGACCACGCAGGGAAAGGGATCCCACCTCTCGAGTTAGGAGACGGAAACGGGGCTCTTCTGGATGTGGCCGGGACTCTCGTGCTTCCTCTCAAGTGGAGACGGTTATGTCGGGGAACTTCTTGAGTTGCAGCAAGGGTGTGAAGGACCTTTGGAAGTTCCAGATGTTAAAATTGATTAGCCTCGAGACGCCTCAGCGGAAATGGGCCTCATCTCGCCTGGAGGGGAGAACCTCCTGTATTTTCTCGAGTTGCGGCAGGTGCTCTCGACTTATGACGGGGACCTCAGGGACCCGCTCTAGTGGCCTCAGGAAAGGCCAGTCCCCATGCGTGTTGCTCGGGGGCCTCTCGGGATTCCTCTCCCGTCGATGCCCGGGCCTAAGACCTTGTGTGGAGTCAGTGCCGGAACCTGAGGATTCCTCTCCAGTGCTGACATGGATCTTGGGGTACTAATGGAGTCTCCCTAGTGGAGGCAGTCCTCGTCTCGAGTGGGGGCATGCACGTGCGATTTCCTCCCGAGCTGAAGCAGCAGTGTCACGCTTCCCTTCGCGTGGATCAAGGGATCTGTGTCTTTCCCTCGAGGCTTTCCCACGAGGCTTTCCCACGAGGCCTTCCCACAGGGCTGTGCCACGTGCCACCGTGGTGTGAGTCGATCCTCGGCTTGAATGTCGAGGCAGTGCAGGGAAAACAGATTACCCTGGAATGGAATGAGACATCCGGGGGACTCTGGAATGGTGGCACGACCCTGCAGTTCCTCTCCCCCTTTCCTTTGGAGATTGCCTCCTCTTGAGATGCGATGGAATGCCGGGAATTCTTTCCCGACCAAGCAGGGAAAGGATCCGTCCTCTCGAGCTACGAGCCGGAAACGGAGCTCTCTGGATGTGGACGGGACCCTCGTGCTTCCTCTTGAGTGGAGACGGGTATGTCGGGGAACTTCTTGAGTTGCAGCATGGCTGTGAAAGACTCTTTGGAAGTTCCAGAGGTCTAGTGTGATTTAGCCTCGAGACACCTCAGTGGAAACGGCCTCATCTCTCCTGCAGGGAGAACCTCCTGGATTTTCTCGAGTTGCGGCAGGTGCTCTCGACTTACGACGGGGACCTCAGGGACCCGACTTGTGGCTTCAAGAAAGGCCAGTCCCCATGTGAGTTGCTCGGGGCCTCTTGGGATTACTCTCCTGTCGATGCCCGGGCCTAAGACCTTGTGTGGAGTCGGTGACGGAACCTGAGGATTCCTCTCCAGTACTG
>NW_017208981.1:0-3606 GCF_001704415.2 Capra hircus | reverse complement strand
TCTTGTGTGGAACAGTGCCCGAACCTGAGCATTCCTCTCCAGTGCTGACATGGATCTTGGGTACTTCTGCAGTCTCCCCAGGGGAGTCAGTCTTCGTCTAGTGTGGTGGCATGCACGTGCGCTTTCCTTCCGAGCTGTAGCAGAAGTGTCGCTCTTCCCTTCGCGGGATCAAGGGATCTGTGGCTTTCCCTCTAGGCTTTCCCACGAGGCTTTCCCACTAGGCTTTCCACAGGCTATCCCACGTGCCACCGTGGTGTGACTCGATCCTCGCTTGAAAGTCGAGCAGTGCAGGGAAAACAGGTTTCCCTGGAATGGACTGAGACATCTGGGGTCTATGGGAATGGTGGCACGACCTGGAGTTCCTCTCGCCTTTCCTGTGGAGAGCGCCTCCTCTTGTGATGCGACGGAAACGCTGTGAATTCTTTCCCCACCATGGCAGGGAAAGGATCCCTCCACTCGAGCTAGGAGGCGAAAACGTGGCTCCCTGGATGTGGGCTGTATTCTCGTGCTTCCTTTCGAGTGGAGACAGGTATGTCGGGGAACTTCTTGAGTTGCAGCAAGGGTGTGAAGGACCCTTTGGAATTTCCACATGTTAAATGTGATTAGCCTAGAGACGCCTCAGCGGAAATGGGCCTCATCTCGCCTGGAGGGGAGAACCTCCTGGATTTTCTCGAGTTGCGGCAGGTGCTCTCGACTTACGACGGGGACCTCAGGGACCCACTCTGGTGGCCTCAGGAAAGGCCAGTCCCATGCGAGTTGCTCGGGGCCTCTCGGGATTCCTCTCCCGTCGATGCCAGGGCCTAAGACCTTGTGTGGAGTCTGTTCCGGAACCTGAGGATTCCTCTCCAGTGCTGACATAAAACTTGGGGTACTTCTGAGTCTCCCAGGGGAGTCAGTCCTCGTCTCGAGTGGGGCCTGCACGTGCGCTTTCCTCTCGAGCTTTAGCAGCAGTGTCACGCTTCCCTTCGCGTGGATCAAGGGATCTGTGCTTTCCTCGAGGCTTTCCCACGAGGCTTTCCCCACAGGGCTGTCCACGTGCCACCGTGGTGTGAGTCGATGCCTCGGCTTGAAAGTGGAGGCAGTGCAGGGAAACAGGTTCCCTGGAATGGACTGAGACATCTGGGGGACTCTGGGAATGGTTTCACGACCCTGGACTCGGGGAAGACTTGTGGGAAAGCCTCGTGGGCTTGTGGGAAAGCCTCGTGGGAAAGCCACAGATCCCTTGATCCACGCGAAGGAAAGCGTGACACTGCTGTTACAGCTCGGGAGGAAAGAGCACGTGCATGCCCCACTCGAGACGAGGACTGACTCCCCTGGGGAGACTCCAGAAGTACCCAAGTTCCATGTCAGCACTGGAGAGTAATCCTCAGGTTCCGGCACCGAATCCACACAAGCTCTTAATCCACAGCATCTACAGGAGAGGAATCCCGAGATGCCCCGAGCAACTCGCATGGGGACTGGCCTTTCCTGAGGCCACCAGAGCGAGTCCATGAGGTCCACGTCGTAAGTCAAGAGCACATGCCGCAACGCGAGAAAATCCAGGAGGTTCTCCCCTGCAGGCGAGATGAGGCCCATTCGTGCTGAGGCGTCTCGAGGCTAATCAGAGCTAACCTCTGGAACATCCAAAGGGTCCTTCACACCCTTGCTGCAACCCAAGAAGTTCCCCTGCATGCCCGTCTCCCACTCGAGAGGAAGCACGCGAGTCCCGCCCACATCGCGAGGAGCCGCGTTTTCGCATCCTAGCTCGAGAGGAGGGATCTTTCCTGCGTGTTCGGGAAAGAATTTCCCGGCGTTCCCGTCGCATCTCAACAGGAGGCCCTCTCCAGGAAAGACGAGAGGAACTCCAGGGTCGTGCCACCAATTCCCAGAGTCCCCCAGATGTCTCAGTCCATTCCAGGGAAACCTGTTTTCCCTGCACTGCCTCGACTTTAAGCCGAGGATCCACTCACACCACGGTGGCACGTGGGACAGCCCTGTGGGAAAGCCTCCTGAAAAGCCTCGTGGGAAAAGCCTCGAGGGAAAGCCACAGATCCCTTGATCCACGCGAAGGGAAGCGTGACACTGCTCCTAAAGCTCGGGAGGAAAGCACACGTGCATGCCCCCATTCAAGACGAGAACTGACTCCCCTGGGAGACTCCAGAAGTACCCCAAGATCCATGTCAGCACTGGAGAGGAATCATCAGGTTTCAGGACCGACTCCACACAAGGTCTTAGTCCACAGCATCGACAGGAGAGGAATCCCGAGAGGCCCCCGAGCAACTCGCATGGGGCCTGGCCTTTCCTGAGGCCACCAGAGCGGGTCCCTGAGGTCCCGGTCGTAAGTCGAGAGCACCTGCCGCAACTCGAGAAAATCCAGGAGGTTCTCCCCTCCAGGCGAGATGAGGCCCATTTCCGTGGAGGTGTCTCGACCTAATCACACCTAACCTCTGGAACTTCCAACGGGGTCCTTCACACCCTTGCTGCAACTCAAGAAATTCCCGACATATCCGTCTCCACTCGAGAGGAAGCACGAGAGTCCCACCCCAATCCAGAGGAGGCCCCGATTCTGCCTCCTACCTCGAGAGAGGGATCCTTTCCTGCGTGGTCCGGAAAGAATTCCCGGCGTTCCCGTCGCATCTCAAGAGGAGGCGCTCTCCACAGGAAAGGCGAGAGGATCTTCAGGGTCGGGTCACCATTCCCAGAGCCCAAAGATGTCTCAGTCCATTCCAGGAAATCATGTTTTCCCTGCACTGCCTCGACTTTCAAGCCGATGATCGACTCACACCACGGTGGCACGTGGGACAGCCCTGTGGGTAAGCCTCGTGGGAAAGCCTCGAGGGAAAGCCACAGATCCCTTGATCCACCCGAAGTAAAGCGTGACACGGCTGCTACAGCTCGGGAGGAAAGCGCAGGTGCATGCCCACTCTAGACGAGGACTGACTCCCCCTGGGGAGACCCCAGAAGAACCGCCAAGATCTATGTCAGCACTGGAGAGGAATCCTAAGTTCCCGGCCCGGAATCCACACAAGGTCTTAGGCCCCGGCATCGACGGGAGAGGAATCCCGAGAGGCCCCCGAGCAACTCGCATGGGGACTGGCCTTTCCTGAGGCCACTAGAGCGAGTCCTGAGCTCCCTGTCGTAAGTCGAGCACCTGCTGCAACTCGAGAAAATCCAGGAGGTTCTCCCCTCTAGGCGAGATGAGGCCAATTTCCGCTGAGGCGTCTCACGGCTTATTACAGCTAACATCTCGAACTTCAAAGGGTCCTTCACTCCCTTGCTGCAACTCAAGAAGTTCCCCAACATTCCCGTATCCACTCGAGAGAAGCACGAGAGTCCCGCCCACATCCAGAGGAGCCCCGTTTCCGCCTCCTAGCTCGAGAGGTGGGATCCTTTCACTGCGTGGTCTGGAAAGAATTCCCGGCATTACCGTCGCATCTCAAGAGGAGGCGCCTCCACAAGAAGGCGAGAGGAACTCCAGGGTCGTGCCACATTCCCAGAGTCCCCCAGATGTCTCAGTCCATTCCAGGGGAACCTGTTTTCCCTGCACTGCCTCGACTTTCAAGCCGAGGATGCGACTTACACCACTGTGGCACGTGGGACAGCCTGTGGGAAACGCTCGTGGAAAGC
>NW_017208980.1:0-17984 GCF_001704415.2 Capra hircus | reverse complement strand
TATTGGTTTTATGTGGCATGAGCTGCAAAATATTTTTTTCACAGTTTGTTATTCTTTTCTTTGACTTTGCTTACGGTGATTTTTCCACACACAAAGCATTTTTTAAATTCTGTAATAAAATTCATTATTATTATTATTTTTCTGGATATGGTGTCATAGGAAAGTTTTTCCTATTATATATAATTATAAAGAAATTAAATCCTCATTTTCTTCTAGAATTTATTTGGATTTCATTTCTGACATTTAGATCTCAGATCTATTTGGGATTTACCCTTTACATAAATTCTGAATTATTTCCTGGGCAAAAACTTTTTGGTTTGAAAATCCCATGGATGGAGGAGCCTGGTGGGCTGCAGTCCATGGGTTGCTGAGAGTTGGACATGACTCAGTGACTTAACTTTCACTTTTCACTTTCATGCTTGGAGAAGGAAATGGCAACCCACTCCAGTGTTCTTGCTTGGAGAATCCCAAGAGCGGGGGAGCCTGATGGGCTGCCGTCTATGGGGTCACACAGAATCGGACACGACTGAAGCAACTTAGCAACAGCAGCAGCAGCAGCATATGCTATTTTGGGGGGAGAGTTATAATAATAGTAAGAATTATTGTAATCTTTTATATTCCTGTTCAGTTCTTATAGTTTAAGACAGCTTCTAATATAGCAATAATAATGATAATAAAATAGGTGGTAATAGCTAAGCCTAATTAAGTAGTTTTAACTAGCTAGAACTTGCAAAGGCATCTTACAAACATATAATTCAATCCTTAGCACGACTCTGTGAAATAGGTCTTATTATCAAACCCATTTTTCACGGGAGGAAAATAAGGCTGAGGAGGAGTAAAAGGGAGTAACTTGCCCTGATAGTCACTGAATGCTGGTGACGGGGTTTCAACCTAGGTAGTCCAACTCCACAGCTTTCAGGTTTTAAACCACTGTGTGTATGACAACGCTTAACTCCCAGGAGAAATCCTCAAGCTACTTTATTACTATTTCCATATTGCAGTGGAGAAAACTGAAGTGAGGAAACACTAACTAAATTGCCCAAAATTTGCATTTTGTAAATGGGAGCCCAGATTTGGAGCTGAGAAACCTGGGCTTTTTTACCCCCCCCCCCCCCCCCCACATCTCTGCCTCTCACACCTGTGCAGAATTAGGTCCAGAAGAATCCTTCAGATTTAAGTGGGGCGGGAGTGGTGGCTGGGGAGGGGAGAGGCCGGCAGACTGAAGAGGCTGGACACAGTTAATCCTGGTTTGTCTTGGGTTGCCAAAGACTCTCTGGCTGGATCCTAAAGGTCATTTACTGACCGGCAATCTAGAATTCCACTCTACTTGTAACCAGAGTGATGACTGATAACATCTTAATAGGGACTTCCTATGGAAAACTAATGAAATACGTGGCAGAAAAAAATTTTACTTACCAATATGGGGGAAATTTGTCTGAAAAAACCAAAAGACCTCAGCATTTTAAATCAGGGTATTCAAGGCGGACGCAGAGTATCCTTAGTAAAAGGGTTCAGAAAATTGATTTGGAATAGAGCTGGGATATATGTATATTATTTTTGTGTGTTTGTATTGCTATGTGTCCATGTATATACATATTGGCATATGTTAATACATATAAATATACAAACATACCCGCATATATTAGCATATTATGAAATGTTTCATCAGTTTTTTAAATATTCTAAAAATTTCTTTTTTAAAACTCCACCTTTAAATATCTTCAAAATCATGACATATCTTATCTTACATCAGTGACGTCTTGGATTTGATGAAATACTTTATATCCACACACACCTGAATAAAAACAGCTGCCCTGATAGGTCCTGCTTTATTTTTTTAATTCATTTATTTATTTCTGACTGTGCTGGGTCTTTGCTGCTGTGTGGGGGCTTTCTCTAGTTGCAGTGTGCAGGCTTCTCATTTTGGTGGCTTGTTTTTGTTGCTGAGCATAGAATCTGGGGTATGAGAGCCTCAGTAGATGTTGTTCAAGGGCTCAGTTCCCCCTGGGCATGTGGATCTTACCAGACCAGATATCAAGCCGGTGTCCCCTGAATTGCAAGGTGGATTGTGGATTCTTAACCACTGAACACCACCAGGGAAGCCCTAGGTCCCACTTTTAATTCCCACTAAAACTCAATTAGTATCCTGAAACTAATTGACTTTTGAGGCTGACCACAATTATACACCAGAGTGTTTGATCACATACACTCCTGAATGACATTTTTACAACTTCTCATTCTCAGTTTCAGCTTTTTTTTTTACCTTGCTTCCTTCTTCATTAAGAAAATTTAATCACTTGGAACAAAATGTCTATGGACTCTCACCATCACTTCCCACCACTTCCAAGGATGACCCATTCCAGGCATTGCCTAAGTCAATGGATACCCTGGATCCCATCCCTCCTGCCACTCAAGGATGTTTCTTGAGCAATTCTACCTCTGTCTCCAATATCAGTTTTTTTCATTCTATCTGATTGATTATTCCTATCAATATAAAATATGCTCTTTCTGCTTTATTTAATAAAGCAACAGGAAAAAAAACTTTCTTGAAATCATTTCCCATGTCAAGCAACATGATATCTTTGCTTCAAACTCTTCAAATGAGTTTCTAACTCATCTAATTTCTCTCCTCCATTTTCTTGAACTCACTTCAGTCAGCTTTGGGCTCACACACTCCTCCAAAAGCTTTGTCAAGGTCAAGAGGAACCTCTAAGCAACGCACAGATGAATTCTCAAGGCTTCTCGTCCTTGACCTGTGTTCTATTGATTGCTTGACACGTGCTTCCTTCTCTTGTCTTTCAAGACATCTCCTATCTCAGACTCCTGAACAGGTCCCCATTTCTCAACCCCTCAGTGTTGCAGTGTTCAGTCCTAGGTCCTCTTCTTTTCTATATTGTCACTCACATCCACAGTATAATGGGTTGAATTGTGTTTCCCAAAAGGTTTGTTGAAGTCCATTACTTCAGAATGTGACTTTATTTGGAAATAAGGTTCAGTTCAGTTCAGTTCAGTCGCTCAGTCGTGTACGACTCTTGGCGAGCCCATGAATTACAGCACGCCAGGCCTCCCTGTTCATCACCAACTCCCGGAATTCACTCAGACTCAAGATCATCTAGTCCGGTGATGCCATCCAGCCATCTCATCCTCTGTTGTCCCCTTCTCCTCCTGCCCCCAATCCCTCCCAGCATCAGAGTCTTTTCCAATGAGTCAACTCTTCGCATGAGGTGGCCAAAAGTACTGGAGTTTCAGCTTCAGCATCATTCCTTCCAAAGAACAGCCAGGGCTTATCTCCTTTAGGATGGACTGGTTGGATCGCCTTGCAGTCCAAGGGACTCTCAAGAGTCTTCTCCAACACCACAGTTCAAAAGCATCAATTCTTTGGCATTCAGCCTTCTTCACAATCCAACTCTCACATCCTTACATGACCACTGGAATAACCACAGCCTTGACTAGACAGACCTTAGTCGGCAAAGTAATGTCTCTGCTTTTCAATATGCTGTCTAGGTTGGTCATAACTTTCCTTCCAAGGAGTAAGTGTCTTTTAAATTCATGGCTGCAATCACCATCTGCAGTGATTTTGGAGCCCCCAAAAATAAAGCCTGACACTGTTTCCACTGTTTCCCTATCTATTTGCCATGAAGTGATGGGACCGGATGCCATGATCTTTGTTTTCTGAATGTTGAGCTTTAAGCCAACCTTTTCACTCTCCTGTTTCACTTTCATCAAGAGGCTTTTTAGTTCCTCTTCACTTTCTGCCATAAGGGTGTTGTCATCTGCATATCTGAGGTTATTGATCTTTCTCCCAGCAATCTTGATTCCAGCTTGTGCTTCTTCCAGCCCAGAGTTTCTCATGATGTACTCTGCATGTAAGTTAAATAAGCAGGGTGACAGTATACAGCCTTGATGTACTCCTTTTCCTATTTGGAACCAGTCTGTTGTTCCATGTCCAATTCTAACTGCTGCTTCCTGACCTGCATACAGGTTTCTCAAGAGGCAGGTCAGGTGGTCTGGTATTCCCATCTCTTTCAGAATTTTCCACAGTTTATTGTGATCCACACAGTCAAAGGCTTTGGCATAGTCAATAAAGAAGAAATAGATGTTTTTCTGGAACTCTCTTGCTTTTTCGATGATCCAGCGGATATTGGCAATTTGATCTCTGATTCCTCTGCCTTTTCTAAAACCAGCTTGAACATCTGGAAGTTCACGGTTCACATATTGCTGAAGCTTGGCTTGGAGAATTTTGAGCATTACTTTTCTAGCATCTGCTGCTGCTGCTGCTGTTGCTAAGTCGCTTCAGTCATGTCCGACTCCGTGCGACCCCATAGACAACAGCCCACCAGGCTCCCCCGTCCCTGGGATTCTCCAGGCAAGAACACTGGAGTGGGTTGCCATTTCCTTCTCCAATGCATGAAAGTGAAAAGTGAAAGTGAAGTCACTCAGTCGTGTCCGACTCTTCGTGACCCCATGGACTGCAGCCTACCAGGCTCCTCCATCCATGGGATTTTCCAGGCAAGAGTACTGGAGTGGGGTGCCACGTGAGATGAGTGCAATTGTGCGGTAGTTTGAGCATTCTTTGGCATTGCCTTTCTTTGGGATTGGAATGAAAATGGACCTTTTCCAGTCCTGTGGCCACTGCTGAGTTTTCCAAATTTGCTGGCATATGGAGTGCAGCACTTTCACAGCATCATCTTTCAGGATTTAAAGTAGCTCAACTGGCATTCCATCACCTCCACTAGCTTTGTTTATAGTGATGCTTTCTAAGGCCCACTTGACTTCACATTCCAGGATGTCTGGCTCTAGGAGATTGATCACACCATTGTGATTATCTGGGTCTTGAAGATCTTTTTTGTACAGTTCTTCTGTGTATTCTTGCCACCTCTTCTTAATATCTTCTGCTTCTGTTAGGTCCATACCATTTCTGTCCTTTATCGAGCCCATCTTTGCATGAAATGTTCCCTTAGTATCTCTAATTTTCTTGAAGAGATCTCTAGTCTTTGCCAGTCTGTTGTTTTCTTCTATTTCTTGGATTGACCACTGAAGAAGGCTTTCTTATCTCTCCTTGCTATTCTTTGGAACTCTGCATTCAGATGCTTATATCTTTCCTTTTTTCCGTTGTTTTTCACTTCTCTTCTTTTATTTCAGATGTAATAAAAAGATCTTCAGTTAAGATGAAGATGAGATCCTGCTAGAATATGGTGGGTCCTTAATTCAATGTGACCATCTTCCTTTGAGGAAGAGAAGAGACATAGAGATAGAGATAACATGGGAGAGAGCATAATGTGATGGTATCAGGAGAGATTGAAATGCTGCAGCTGCAAGCCAAGGAATGTCGAGGAGGGCCAGCAACCCCCAGAAGCTAGGAAGAGGCAAGGAAGCATTCTCCTCTCCAGGGGTCACAAAGAACATGGCCTTGCTGACATTTTGTTCAGGGATACCTAACCTCTAAAACTGTGAGTCAACAATTACTTTTTGTTTTAAATCACCCAATTTGTGGCAATTTATCACAACAGACCTAGGAAACTAACATACCCAATCTTGTAGCCCTAAAAACCATCTATATGTGAAGATTTCCAAATTTATGTCTGTGGCTCACACTTGTCTTTAATTGTTAATTTAAAACCCTGTTTGGAAAACCAACAGACATCTCAAACTCAATGTGTCCAAACTGTGTTTCTGGCCTCCAGCACTTACCTTCACTTCCAGGCTTCTCCATCTCCATTGATGGCAACTCCATCCTTCCTGCTGCTCAGCACAATAGCCCTAGAGTTAACCTTGACACTTTTTCCTTTTCTTAAACTCTACATCCAATAGATAAAGAATTCATATTACCTCTGCTTATAAAATGGTCTTCCCTGGTGGCTCAGACAGTAAAGAATCTGCCTACCAATGCAGGAGACCTGGGTTCAATCCTTGGATCAGAAAGATCCCCTGGAGAAGGGAATGGCAACCCACTTCAATATTCTTGCCTGGAGAATTTCATGGACAGAGGAGCCTGGTGGGCTACACGTAGTCCATGGGGTCGCAAAGAGTCAGACACAACTGAGCAACTTTCATGTACTACTTATAAAATACAGCCAGAATCCAACTCTTTCTTACTTCCTTCACTGATAGCATCCTGGTCCGAGACACATCATCCTCTGTTCAGATTTTTCCCAATTTCATTCCTAGTAGAAGTCAAAGTCCTCACCATGAGCTGTGATGTCCCATAAAAATACCTCCTTCTCTTTTATCTCTTTCTTGTCTGACCCTGTCTGCTACTGCTCCCCTGGCTTGCTCAACTTACAATTCTCTGCTAGTCCCAAATAAGCTTGTTTTTGCTGGTAAAATAACCCACTATTTCATTTTTAAGGTCAACGGGTGTATACTCTTCCTGCTTTTCAGACAATAGCAATAAGACTCCTTTTAGTACACATACAAACATGCACACAGACACAAACATGTTTACAAAAAATGGAATCTTACTACTTGTATATTTTCTGGACGTTTTAAATTTACTACTTGGCATGGGCAACTTCCCATGTCAGCAAAGATAGACTTATTTCATTGTTTTTGTCTTGTGTATTCTACTACATTGATAGCTAGAGATACTTTTATTGGCTTGTGGAGAGGATTGTTACCTGAAGTTTTATTCTAGCAAAATATCATCAATCTTAAATTGAGATATTTAGCAAAGAGACTGTCCCAGTTTAGCATTATCTATAAATAAATAAATTGTAAAAACAAAAAGATCATTAGTAAATAATATTACTAATGAACAGATAATTCAGAAAATAAGTATTTTAACATTACAATCTAATAAAGGTCACACTAGGGAAGGCTCACTTATTTTGAAACTATATACTATATATTAACCAGAAATCTTTTTTACCATTTACTAAACTGGTTTGGGACTGGAATATCAGAGCTCTTTGGATGCTTCTCTATTCTACTACACCTGGAGATAGACCCTGTGGATATAGTTTCGACTGAAAGATGCTGAAGCTGCAGAGGCAGCAGGGTGGAACATAGTTCATATAATATTTATTGAGTGGCTGGGAAGTCCAAGATCAAGGTATCAGAAGATCTTGTGTCTATGAGGATCTGCTTTCTGGTTTGCATATGACTATCTTTTTGTATCTTTGCTAGGTGGAGAGGAGAGAGGAAAGAAGCAAGTTCTCTTGTGTCTCTTTTATGGGGGCACTAATCCCATTCATAAGGGTTCCATCCTCTTGACCTAACTACCTCTCAAAGGCACCACATCCAAATACCATAATATTGAGGGTTGTTGTTCAGTCACTAACTCGTGTCTCTTTTGTGACTTCATGGATTATAGCCCTTCAGCCTCCTCTGTTATGGGATTTCCCACACAAGAATATTGGAGCAGGTTGCCATTTCCTTCTCCAATACTGGCGATTAGGCTCCCACAAATGAATTTTGGGGAACACAAACATTCAGTCCATAGCAGTGTGTGTGAGTGTGTATGCATTTGGATGGCTTCACTCACAGGTAGATGCCACCAGAATAAAGCCTGCCCCTGTGAAACCGATTTCTGGGGACATTTGCTCTCTGTTCCTTTCCTCGCTTTCAGTTTGCTAGAGCTATTATATCAGTCATATTGTGTTCATGTCTACTTTTGTAAGACTCCTCCAATATTTTCTGTAAGCATACACAATTCAAAGGCAGAAAAGAAAACTACTTACGTATAAGATATCACAAAAGAAGAAGTAAGCTGTAGGTTTGAAGGCTTGTTCCTCAACTTATGGGTCCTACTTGTATGCATCAGGATGACCTGGGGGTATCTGACAAGATATAGAATCCTGGAGTCCAATCCCAGAACTGCCAATTTGTTAGAGGAACATTTCTCAAATCTAACACACCTTTTTACACAAATAACAAATATTTGATTATAACCTTTTAGTACCCTGAAATGAAATTTATAATAACATAATCTACTTACATACAGAATTTTGAAACTTTAAAATGATGCTCTTAATGTTAACAAGAGGGCTTCACTTATGGCTCAGCTGGTAAAGAATCCACCTGCAATGCAATAAACCTGGGTTCGATCCCTGGATTGGGACGATCCCCTGGAGAAGGGAAGGGCTACCCATTCCAGTACTCTGGCTTGGAAAATTCCATGAACTGTATAGTCCATCAGGTCACAAAGAGTTGGACATGACTGAGCGACTTCCACTTTCATTGTTAACAATGATAATGAGTGATTATATCATATTTCTATCCATAACTTTCCTCACCCGGAGAAAAGCCGAAGCATCTGTAAGATGCTGTGCCATCTGGCCTCCTATTTCCTCTGTGAACTCAGATTCTATTTTTCTACTCTAAATCATGCTTCTCAAGCTACACTAGTCTCACTTTCCCTTTAACCGCCTAAGGATGTTTGCATCTTTAGGGCCTTTGCACTGAAACACTCCATGCCTGAAACACTCTTTCCCAGATGTCCACTTGGCTGACTCCCTCACTTCCTTCAAGTCTTTTTCTCAAGAGATGCCTTCTAAGTGAAATTTTCCATAACCAACTTATTCATGCCCCATCCCTACTCCTGAGACTTCATTTTCCCTTCTCTGCTTTATTCCCTTTCTGAGCACTTATCATTACTGAAAACAGAATATATTTTATTTTTCTATAGTGTCTTCTCCATCCAAATATTAGCTCCATGAACTCAAGGATTTTTGTCTTTCTTGTTTACTGACATAAAGTGGGTACTCAGAAAACAGTTGTTGAACGAATGAATAAACAAACAACAAAACTCTACTCATTTCAATATGCTAACCCTACTAGATGACACCATGAAGTGGTCAGACACTTGCAATTATAGATAGGATCACTGTGAATCTGAGGTACGAAAATGCAGAATTGGTCACCTAACTTGCGCTGGTAAACCCAATACCATGAGTAGCAGTGATTTTCCAAACTGATGAAGAAATCTTGGTGACATCTGAAGAAATCAGAGTACACTCTTCCCTCGGCTTACACAGTAATGGCATGTGTGCACGTGTGCTCAGTTGCCTCAGTCGTGTCCGACTCTTTGTAACCCTATGAACTAGAGCCCACCAGGTTCCTCTGTCCATGGAATTCTCCAGGCAAGAATACTGGAGTGGGTTGCTGTGCCCAAGATTCCAAGGGATCTTCCTGCATTTCCTGCAATGCAGGCTGAGCTATGGGGGAGGCCCATACAGCACACCATTTCTGAACAAACTGGTGTATAACGAAACCATGCAAAAACAAAAAAGCAAATACACCTTCATGCTCAGATTAAAATAGTCTAATTCTAGACACAGAAAATGATGTGAAAGAGGTTTTTTTTTTTGTTTTTTTATCATTTGTGGGTCCTTCAAAAATCACAGGTGAGAGGAATTGTTCTTTTTGCCTAGGTTGGTCCCATGTACTGCAAGATGTTTAGTATCCTTGACCACATTCACTAAATGCCAGGAGTGCCCTCTAATCATTGTGACAACTCCCAAATACTCCCATGATTTCTAAAATGTCATATTGAGAACCACATATTGAGTTATATGCTTTTTGTTCCAAGTAACAGAGGAATTTAACCCATATAGACTTAATTAAAAAATATTTATTGGGTCCTGTAAATGATGGGTTCAAGGCTACATCAACTTCAGGGAAGGCCTCATCCAGGATCTAATAGGTTAGTCATGACCTAAATCCTCCTATTTCTCATCCCTTAGCACATGCTAATCAGTACTCTGTTTCCTAAGTTTTGGTTCCACCCGGTATTCTTAGCAAAATGTCCTTGAGGCTTCCTTCTTAGCAAAATGTCCTTGAGGCTTCATTCTGACTGGTCTCCATGCTTGAACCAATCATGTGGTTGAGAAGGATGGAAGTCCACCCCTGGAGCTGGAGGAGAGGTCAATCCTTATATAAAACCCCTGGCTGACTCCAGGAAGAAGCAATGGTTTTCCAAAGGAAATTTGAGGGTATACTGCCTGCAAGAGAGGGACTGGATGCTAAACAAGAAACAGCAGCTACCCACAACTCCTGAAGAGTCTATCTCTGGGAATGCAGCCTGCAACTCAGCAGCTTAACAAATTCCCCAAGGGATTCTTTTGATTTCTAAAAGAGCTTTATTGAGACATAATTTACATACCATAATTTTCATGCATTTAAAATGCAGAATTCACTCTTTTAATATATTCACAGTTTTGCAAGTATCACATGATCAAACTTTAAAACATTTTCATCATCTCCAAAAGATACCTTGAACCCCTTTAGCAGTCACTACTGAACCACTCCACCTCTAGTCCTAGGCAATAACTAATTTCTTTATCGCTTTAGACTTACCTATTTCAGCTATTGCATTTGAATGGAATCACACAATATGTGGCCTTTTGTGTCTGGCTTCTTTCACTTAGCATGTCAGCACTTCATTCCTTGTTATGGCTGAATAATATTCCATTGTATGAATAGGCCACATTCTGTCTATATGTTCATCCATTAACAGACATTTGGGTTGTTCCCACTTTTTGGCTATTATGAATAATGCTGCTATGAATGTTCATATATTTTTGTGTGGTTGTATGTTTTTATTTCTCTTGGTTAGATATCCAGAAGTGAACTTACTGGGTCATAAGGTAACTTCATGTTTACCACCCTGAGGAACAAACTGTTTTCTAAACTGATTGCATCACTTGACAATCCCATCAGTAATGTACAAGTGTTCTAATTTCTCTGTATCTTGCACAATACTTATTGTGTTTCTCATCATAGCTATCCTGGTGAGTGGAAGGTGGAAGCTTGATGTTTTGATATTCATTTCCCTAATGACTAATGATGTCCAGTAGCTTTTTATGTGATTATTGACCATTTACATATCTTCTTCAGAGAAATGTAAGTTCCGATGCTTCACCCATTTAAAACATGGATATGTTTACCATCTTATTATTGAGTTGTAGAAGTTCTTTATATATTCTGGATACATGTCCTTTGTTAGATATATGATTTGAAAATAATTTATCCCATTCTGTGAGCTATCTTTTTGTTTTCTTGATGGTGTTCTAGGAAGCATAAAGCTTTAAAATTTTTTTGAAATCCAACATATCAAACTTCTGTCACTTGAGCTTTTGGTGTTGTATAAGAAATCTCCAGGGGATCCTTCCTTATATATCCCAAAGTTTGAGAACCAAGGCCCCTGAAGGCATACTTTATTTTTATTTTTTCATTGATATATTTTAAATGTTTTATTGGGTTAGGCCCTGGTCCTAGAGTGGTAAATAAACAGGTAAATAACAGGGCTCCTGACATCATGGAATTTATGTCTACAAGTGTAGCTATATTATAAACAAATAAGCAGAAATGTATATATATAATAATTGGGATAGATTTTAAATTGTGGCTCTGAGAGCAGAGGTTAGAAAATGTTATTTAGACTGATCAGGGAAGACATTTAAACTGAGATGTCAAGGGTAAAAAGAATTTGGTGTAAAGACTGAGGGAATAATATTCCACGTGGAACACACGATATATTTCCCAGTTTTGTTCTGACTAGCTTTATGTAAAGTGCTGTCTTGAAAAGATATTATAAGGACTTCCCTGGAGCTACAGTGGTAAAATATCCACCTTCCAATGCAGGGGACGCACATCTGATCCCTGGATAGGGAACTGAGATCCCACATGCCACCGGGCAGCTAAGCCCATATGCCACAACTTGAGAAGCCTGTGCACCTCAACTAGAGAAACCTGTGCACTACAATGAAGGCCCAGCACAGCCAAAAATAAAAATAAACGAAATTCTATAAAAAAGGAAATTTTATATCATTGATGAGTCATCATAGGTAGATTCTTCAGTCAGCATTTAAGATTCACTTAAATGAGGCCTCTCATTATCTTAGTTCAGAAGTCTTTCAGTTCAGTTCAGTTCAGTTGCTCAGTCGTGTCCGACTCTTTGCGACCCCATGAATGGCAGCACGCCAGGCCTCCCTGTCCATCACCATCTCCCGGAGTTCACTCAGACTCACGTCCATCGAGTCCGTGATGCCATCCAGCCATCTCATCCTCGGTCGTCCCCTTCTCCTCCTGCCCCTAATCCCTTCCAGCATCAGAGTCTTTTCTAATGAGTCAACTCTTCGCATGAGGTGGCCAAAGTACTGGAGCTTCAGCTTTAGCATCATTCCTTCCAAAGAAATCCCAGGGCTGATCTCCTTCAAAATGGACTGGGTGGATCTCTCTGCAGTCCAAGGGACTCTCAAGAATCTTCTCCAACACCACAGTTCAAAAGCATCAATTCTTCGGCGCTCAGAAGTCTTTGAGGAACCCCAAATGAAATGGCTAATGAAACTGACTGGAGGAAGAAAATTATTATATATCTTTTGTTTAAAAATTAATCCTTGCACAAAATCAATGTCATGTTTTTCACATGACTGTAATCTATACAGTGATATATAGTGAAATATTTTTTCCATTTTGCTGTTTGAATATTGCTAATAGCTCACTATTAGCTTTAGAAGAAGGAAAACATCTTGAGAGAGCAATTGAAAAAAATGCACTTGTCGGTAGCAGTTTCTATTCTTGAATGCACAGTAAGTTTTCAGTTTATGAGCTATGGTAGGAAAAGCCTTTGTGGTAAATAACATAGTTGATAATGAGCAGCAGGAGAAAAAAACTGTTTTCAGTTGAGAGTTCAAAATGAAATAGAGTAAGTTTGAGAAGGACATCTTTTGCATCATGGGTGGATACAGAGCTGAAAGAGCCATAACTGTTTCTGATTCTCATTGTCTCCATGCCAGTGTATGGCATATATTACCAGATCTTTCTTGAATGCCAACTTTCAAAAGGGTTTAGCTCTCTATAGCACTGAGGATTTACTTCCATTATCTCATTTCGTCTTTCTAACTCTACAGATAGGCAGGTGTGAGTAGGCCTATTTTATATATGATGAATAAGCTGAGAGCTGAGATTCGGGAAGGTTAAATGACTCTCCAGGTCACAGCGCTTAGCCAGTGCCTAAGTCAATGCAAATTAAAAAAATAAACAGGGATTTCAGAATAAAAGTCTAAAATACTCTCAAGAACAGACTGCTTTAAGGTCTTTCAAGCATCTGGCTTGCTGGTGACCTAGATTCTGTGTGGAGTTTCAGCTTCCAGTTTTTGACCAAATAAAGCAGCTGTCCCATAGGAATATTCAGGCATCCATGTGCTTTTTTGTGTCCCTATTATCTCCTTTGTCCCTGAAGACAAGCTGGGGTGTTTGGCAGGTGTTAGATAGTAAATTATAATTCTAAAATGGTACTCAGTGGCCTAATATTAATAAGGAAGCAGCTCCCACAGTGCCAACTTGTAGACGAGGGAATAACTAATACATTTATCAAAATGGATGGATTTCAGTTATTTGAATCCTGTTCTGGGCATAGCATCAGTTTTTTGCTGGAGTTTGGTGAACCGGGCTTTATAACTACTTACCTGATTCATTTGCTACCCCTTTCCTCTTCCTTTCGTTTCTTTCTTCCTTCCCTACCTTCATTTTTAAAGCAGTTTTATTGTATGCTTCAACTTTTTGTCCTTTTATTAAGACTGCCTGCACAGAAAACGCATGAGGCTAGAGATGCTACAGAACATGGGAACTGAGAAGGGTTGGGGGGGGAACCACATATGAGAACTGTTTTGTCCCCTGAACCGGCAGCGCCCTGGTCTGTGTATTGTAGTTACTGCTCCCGGGCCTTGGCTCAGAGGTAGAGAGTAGCCTTGAAAAGGTCTGTTTACATTCACCCTCCCACTCTCAGGAGCTGTGGGATCCTCAAAGGCTGGTTTCGCGGGTGGATTCACTGTGATATTCCCAGGGTGCGGGACAGTGCCTGGAAGCAGGCAGATGCTCAGGCACGTTCGCTGGATGAACGAAAGGTGAGCAGGAAAGCCGATGCCAGGAGCCGTCCACGGCGAGGCTGGAGGAGGAGAATGGGACTGTGCGGAGCCTACGGGAAGAATCCGAAAGTATAAGTGCAATGCAGAGAGAATGGCAAAGGCGACGTCCTAACAGCTGGAACTGGGACGGAGGAACGGGATGCGGGGAGGGCCTGAAGAGGGACCACAAAGGTTTACGGGCCGAGAGGGTAAGGGCGAGACAAAGAGCAGCAGCTGAGGCCGACCGTGGGAAGAAATGGAAAAGTGGCCGGGAGGGAGGGCGGACGCGAAAGGAAGGGGTGTGAGGGATGGGAAGCGGCGGCTCCGGGGTGGGCAGGGGGCGGCGGCGCGCGGAGCCCGGGCGGGGCCGTGCGGGGCGCGAGGGATTCGGAGGGCCCGCGGGCGGAGGGGCTCGGGACGGCGGAGAAGGGGCGGGCGGCGCGAGCGCCGCGAAGTTACTCGGTCTGTGCTCTGGCCGGGTACCCGTGCTGGCGGCGGGGCGGCGGGAGGAGCGAAGCGGGGCTCCGCGGGCTGAAACCCGAAACCTCCGGCCCCCGAGCGCGGCCGGGAGGAAGGAAGCTGCTGCCGCGGCGGCGACGGAGGCGGGGAGGCGGCTCGGGCCGACCCGGCCCTGAGCTGCCGCGGCGGCCTCTGGGTGAGTGCCCGCCGGGGCGCGGGCGGGAAGTGGGGCGCTGGCAGGGATGGAGCGGGGCCGAGTGCTTTGTGCCGCGCGGGAGGGCGCGGGGGTGCAGGCCAGACGGGTCTCCGCGCCCCCTGCCCCCGCGCCTCCCCGCCCCCACGGCGCTTTTTTCCCCTCCGCGCGCCTTGGAGGTAGGGAGTTATCTTCCCCGCGCACCCGCTTTGCTTCGCGGATCCGGGACTCTCTGTGGGAAGGTCTTGAGGGCGCGCCCTGCCCTGAGGCCGGGGCTTCTGAGAGGCCCTTCCCACTAGCCCGCCTGGCTTCTGCCTCGCTGCCGGAAGCCCCTTTCTCAGACCCCCGGAAAGGGAGGGCGGCGGTGCGGCCCCGTGCCCCCTGGACCGAGGGGCTTGAAGGTCCCCTCCAGGGACAGGTGTGCGGGGCGAAGCGGCTTCGACCCTTAGCCGAAATCCGTGAGGACCAGGTGAGCTGCATCCTCGGCCGGGGCTCTGGGCGCTGTCTCCCGAGCTGGGCGGAAGGTGCGCCCAGAAGTCGCCCGGCCCACTTGGGCGCCGCCGGGTAGGCGTCTCTGCTCTCCAGGTCTGCCAGCAGAGATTCGGTTAGTTTGGGGGTACTTGGCCCGCCTTCTGGACCAGAGCTTAGCCCTGGTCCAAACCTTTGGACAGAGGCATGCGGGATAAGAATGTCTACGGGTCTGCTCGGGTAACCACACAGCGATGCGTTATCAGTTTATCTCACATCTTTCAGACTGTTTTTTTTTTTTTAATTGTAACTTTCATCTGTGTTGTCAGTGCTCTCAAGAGCCCTGAAAGCACCTCCTCCCTGTGAAGGTGGTGTGGTTTTGGAGGGAAAGGTTCCTTGATGTATCCAGTTGAGATAATGGGAGCGTTAGTGTTTGAGGGGAGGCTCAAGGTGGTGGTGATGGTGGTGGAGTGAGCATCGCTGTGCTTCCTCCCCATCCAGCCAACAGTGACTCAGCCCAGCGTCTTTTCCACCTGTGACCTGGACCCAGAAATGAGCTTTGGAGAGCTGCTGCATCGAAAAATATTAGATGGCTTTCCCTCATAATCCCTCGTGGCTACTGAGATGGGTGAGGAAAGGCATTTCCCAGGCCCCCAGCAGAGAGAGGTGGTGGGAAGTACCTCAGATCGCACAGACAGGAGCTCTTCATCCAACTCTCTTTAACTGAGATTCAACCACCCATTTCAGTCACTTCTTCCATAGTGCCTCTCTTCTCCTGTCTTAATCTACACTCGTTTTATACTTATAAGATGCTTCCAAGCACTTTAATACACACTTTTAAATTTCATTCATGTAACAGCCCTCTAGAGTGTTATTAGCAGCTTTTACAGGTGAGGAAACTGAGACTCAAGAAAAGTACTCTGCTCAGCAAGTAAGGAGCCAAGATTGTACTCAGGTCTTTTGACTTAGCAGTACTTTTCACATGGGCTCCAACACAGGTGGGTCCTTGAACTCAGGATTTTCCTTGCCTTACAACACCACCACCTTGATGGGAAAAATAGGAACTTTTCACAAGGAGGCCTGCTTGGCATTTAGAAACTAAGTCCAAGCCTCAAGTAGTCAAATCATTTTCTTTATGTTGCAGCCCTATGCAGGGGGAGTCAGAAATGAGGCCTGGCCATGTGATTAGAGGGTTGGAGTTCGTTGCCTGGGTTCTGTGAAAGACAGAATAGGGTGAACTGGAGCTGATCTAAATCCCACCCAAAGGAGGTACAGTTCTGTGATGTAAACTCTGCTGGGACCAGTCAGGAAGCCTGAGTGCAGAATGGCTATGTGGGGGCTGTGTGTAGAACATACCTTCTGTAAAGAGAGAGCAGGTGTGACAAGGTTCTAGCATTTTGCTTAATCTGAATTAGGGGAGGGGGCAGTGGAAAGTTACACATTTTTAAGGAAGAAAGCTCCATGTTTTTAAAATTGGCAACTAATTCAAAACAGTTTTCAAAGTATGCTGGGCAACTAAATCATGTATGTAAGCTCGTTGTAGCCTGCAGACTGCCAGCTTGCAACCTTAGGAAGTACTTGCTGCCATTCAGAGATGCAATAAAGGGTAACTGGAGGGCAGAAGTGATGTTTTCTTGCTGTGTTTCTTTGAGAGCAACAAACAGCAACAAAATTGGAGGTGGTGCTACCTGGAATTTGGAGTAAGGATTGACTTTATGACTCAATACTTCATTCATTCAGCCAGTACTAGTACTGATCTCTGTGATTCTAGTCCTGCACCAAAAGAATACTTCCAACTAGTTTTTGTTAGCCAGTTTAACAAACCTGGAAACAGAGGTGAATATGAATGCATAATATATAGTTTATTGATATTATATTATAAAACATGGTAAAGTACTATTTGCATTTCCAACTTTAGGACCAACCTTAGTATATTGGATATGCCTTTAAAAATACATAAATGGGGATCATATATAATTATATGCTCCATGACTTAATTTTTTGACTTAATAATCAGACTTGGATGTCTTCTAATGCCAATAACATAGATATACTTCATTCTTTTAAATGACTACATAGTATTTTATAGTATAGATTCACCAGAATTCATTTAAACATTTCCCTATTGAAGGGCTTTGAGATTTTTTTCTAGCTTCATCTAATTATCAGTGCTATAGTAGTAAACATATTGAATGGTTTGCCTTGGAAATGAACAGAGATCATTCTGTCCTATGCAGTATTGTTCTTTGCAGCATTGGGCTTTACTTCTATCACCAGTCACATCCACAACTGGGCGTTGTTTTGCTTTGGCTCTGCCTCTTTACTTTCTGGGGTTATTTCTCCACTCTTCTCGATAGCATATTGGGCACCTACTGACCTGGGGGGTTCATCTTTCAGTATCATATCTTTTTGCCTTTTCATACTGTTCATGGAGTTCTCAAGGCAAGAATACCGAACTTGTTTGCCATTTCAGTCCCTTCTCCAGTGGACCACATTTTGGTCTTCATGACCCAGATCTTCACGAAAAGATCTTTGGGACCCAGATAACCACAATGGCATGATCACTCACCTAGCACCAGACATCCTGGAATGCGAAGTCAAGTGGGCATAAGGAAGCATCACTAGGAACAAACCTAGTGGAATTCTGGTAGAGCTATTTCAAATCCTAAAAGATGATAGTATGGAAGTGCTATATTTAATATGCCAGCAAAATTGGAAAACTCAGCAGTGGCCACAGGACTGGAAAAGGTCAGTTTTCATTCCAATCCCAAAGAAAGGCAATGCCAAAGAATGTTTAAACCATAGCACAGTTGCAGTCATCTCACATGCTAGCAAAGTAATGCTCGTAACTCTCCAAGCCAGACTTCAAAGTACATGAACCGTGAACTTCCAGATGTTCAAGCTGAATTTAGAAAAGGCAGAGGAACCAGAGGTCAAATTGCCAACATCTGTTGGATCATAGAAAGAGCAAAAGAGTTCCAGAAAAGCATCTACTTCTGCTTTATTGGCTATGCGAA
>NW_017208979.1:0-3607 GCF_001704415.2 Capra hircus | reverse complement strand
GGCATACACACCGAGGAAACCAGAATTGAAAGAGACACATGTACCCCAATGTTCATCGCAGCACTGTTTATAATAGCCAGGACATGGAAACAACCTAGATGTCCGCTCAGCAGATGAATGGATAAGAAAGCTGTGGTACATATACACAATGGAGTATTAATCAGCATTAAAAAGAATTCATTTGAATCAGTTCTGATGAGATGGATGAAACTGGAGCCGATTATACAGAGTGAAGTAAGCCAGAAGAAAAACACCAATACAGTATACTAATACATATATATGGAATTTAGAAAGATGGCAATGACGACCCTGTATGCAAGACAGGAAAGAAGACACAGCTGTGTATAACGGACTTTTGGACTCAGAGGAGACGAGAGGGTGGGATGATTTGGGAGAATGGCATTCTAACATGTATACTATCATGTAAGAATTGAATCGCCAGTCTATGTCTGACGCAGGATACAGCATGCTTGGGGCTGGTGCATGGGGATGACGCAGAGAGATGTTATGGGGGAGGAGGTGGAGGGGGGTGCATGTTTGGGAACACATGTAAGAATTAAAGATTTTAAAATTAAAAAAATAAAAAAAAATTAAAAAAAAAGAAAATTAGAGATACCACGGGAACATTTCATGCAAAGATGGGCTCGATAAAGGACACAAATGGTATGGACCTAACAGAAGCAGAAAATATGAAAAAGAGGTGGCAAGAAATACACAGAAGATCTGTACAAAAATATTCTTCACGACCAACATAATCATGGTGCTATGATCACTCACCAAGAGCCTGACATCCTGGACTGTGAAGTCAAGTGGGCCTTAGAAAATCACTATGAACAAAGCTAGTGGAGGTGATGAAATTCCAGTTGAGCTATTTCAAATCGTGAAAGATGATACTGTGAAAATGCTGCACTCAATATGCCAGCAAAATTTGGGAAAACTCAGCAGTGGCCACAGGACTGGAAAAGGTCAGTTTTCATTCCAATCCAAAGAAAGGCAATGGCAAAGAATGCTCAAACTACCCACAATTGCACTCATCACACATACTAGTAAAGTAATGCTCAAAATTCTCCAAGCCAGGCTTCAGCAATACGTGAACCGTGAACTCCCTGATGTTCAAGCTGGTTTTAGAAAAGGCAGACGAACCAGAGATCAAATTTCCAACATCCGCTGGATCATCGAAAAAGCAAGAGAGTTAAAAAAAAAAAAAAAAAGCCACATCTATTTCTGCTTTATTGACTGTGCCAAAGCCTCCGACTGTGTTGATCACAATGAACTGTGGAAAATTCTGAAAGAGATGGGAATACCAGACCACCTGACTTTCCTCTTGAGAAACCTGTATGCGAGTCAGGAAGCAACAGTTAGAACTGGACATGGAACAGCAAGCTGGTTTCAAATAGGAAAAGGAGTATGTCAAGGCTGTATATTGTCACCCTGCTTATTTTAACTTACATGCAGAATACATCGTGAGAAATGCTGAGCTGGAAGAAGCACAAGCTGGAATCAAGATTGCCAGGAGAAATATCATAACCTCAGATATGCAGATGACACGCCATTATGACAGAAAGTGAAGAGGAACTAAAAAGCCCCTTTTGAAAGTGAAAGAGGAGAGTGAAAAAGTTGGCTTAAAGCTCAACATTCAGAAAATGAAGATCATGGCATCTGGTCCCATCACTTCATGAGAAATAGATGGGGAAACAGTGTCAGACTTTATTTTGGGGGCTCCAAAATCACTGCAGTTGGTGACTGCAGCCATGAAATTAAAAGACGCTTACTCCTTGGAAAAAAAAAAGCAACCTAGATAGTATATTGAAAAGCAGAGACATTACTTTACCAACCCAGGTCTGTCTAGTCAAGGCTATGGTTTTTCCTGTGGTCATGTATAGATGTGAGAGTTGGACTGAAGAAGGCTGAGCACTGAAGAATTGATGCTTTTGAACTGTGGTGTTGGAGAAGACTCTTGAGAGTCCCTTGAACTGCAAGAGGCAGACCAGTCCATTTTAAAGGAGATCAGCCCTCGGTGTTCTTTGTAAAGAATGTTGCTAACGCTGAAACTTGAGTACTTTGGCCACCTCATGTGAAGAGTTGACTCATTGGAAATGACTCTGATTCTAAGAGGGATTGGGGACAGGAGGAGAAGGGGATGACAGAGAATGAGATGGCTGGATGGCATCACTGACTCGGTGGACGTGAGTCTGAGTGAACTCCGGGAGTTGGTGCTGGACAGGGAGGCCTGGTGTGCTGTGATTCATGGGGTCGCAAAGAGTTGGACATGACTGAGCAACTGAACTGAACTGAACAGAACTGAAGGGGTTCCAAAATATAAGTCTTATGAACACATGTCAGGTGTGGAGCCTAAGTGTTTCTAGAACTGGGGAAGGCAGTGGCTCCTGGCTGGAAACAGGCTTGATGTTTTAGGGTGAGAAACTCAGAAACTTTGGCTCCCAGCGTGGGGACAACCAGTTCAGCCCCAGTGGATCTTTCTTGGTCTCTGGAGAAAATTTGCTTTGCGACTTGCCAGCGTGCTGCCTGCTTCTTAGAGGTCAGTGTTAGCAACTCTGGGGAAGACCTGCAGCCTGGTGCAGAACGTGCTAATCTAGACAGCTGGGGCGGGGAGAACCCACCACACCCTTTCTTATCCCGAACACAGAAAGGTCACCTTTTCCTTGCCTCCCAAAAGAAGAGTGTTTAGACTCTGCCTACCAATGGACAGTGGTGTGTGAAAAGACTTTCTATGTGACCATTGAGTCAGAAAATGAAATTCAAAGCAATGAGAAACAGAAAGATGGAGGGCAAAATGCAAAACATTGACGATATTCCTTAGGGAAGCATGAGGTGGTACAATTATTAGTGTGTAGTGCTCATGTGAATCATAAATGGATAGAGACTGGGTTTTCTAAATGTGATGTTTAGAACTCCATGCTACTGAAGAATTAATAATAATTGATTGTTCAAATAATTTGAAGTATAAGGATGTTAATTGAATCAGAGATTGTAAGAAGAGGCATTTTCAAAATGACCAAAGGCATATGGCTAAAATAATGGTTCTAGATGACAGCATTGACAATATTTTAAGTGCATAAAGTGAATTGCAGAGCAAAGGCAAAAGATGATCCTGATTTTGTATATAACACATTTCTGCATGTATACATGCGAGTGCATTCATTGACAAGTGAGTGGCAAAACACCAACATGGTATCACTTGTTGCCTGGAAGGGAATATGCTTGGAGGGAACAAGAGACAAGGGACTCTTGACTTTTGTAGCTGATCATATTAGAAAAATAAAAACACAAAGGATTGGAGGGAAAAATGCAGAATATTTGTAAATTGCATTTGTAATTTTAAAAAATCTTCTCTGTCTTTAGTTGAGATACATAATCACGTATTGTTTCCATTTTTGCTTGTATAAATCAAACATAAATACATTTGATAATTGTGTTTCATTCTAACTGAGGCAGTTGACAAGCACAGGAGTCTCTTTTGGGTTTCCTTATAGGGTTTTCAAAATTGACCCTCCGTCTTCTTAAAAGTTAACTGTTTTTGAAATAAGAGGAACAAACTAGAGAATTCCAGGTTGATAGAATTGTGTGATATTGGGGTTGGGTGTCC
>NW_017208978.1:0-3608 GCF_001704415.2 Capra hircus | reverse complement strand
CGCGGGAATTCTTTCCCGACCACGCAGGGAAAGGATCCCTCCTCTCGAGCTAGGAGGCAGAAACGGGTCTCCTCTGGATGTGGGCGGACTCTCGTGCTTCCTTTCGAGTGGAGCGGGTATGTCGGGGAACTTCTTGAGTTGCAGCAAGGGTGTGAAGGACCTTTGGAAGTTCCAGAGTTAGCTGTGATTAGCCTCGAGAAGCCTCAGCGGAAATGGTCCTCATCTCGGCCTGGAGGGAAGAACCTCCTGGATTTTCTCGAGTTGCGGCAGGTGCTCTCGACTTACGACGGGGACCTCAGGGACCCGCTCTGGTGGCCTCAGGAAAGGCCAGTCACCATGCGAGTTGCTCGGGGGCCTCTCGGGATTCCTCTCCCCTCGATGCCGGGCCTAAGACCTTGAGTGGAGTCGGTGCCGAAACCTGTGATTCCTCTTCAGTGCTGACATGGATCTTGGGTACTTCTGGAGTCTCCCAGGAGAGTCAGTCCTCGTCTCGAGTGGGGGCATGCACGTGCTCTTTCCTCCCGAGCTGTAGCAGCAGTGTCACGCTTCCCTATGCGTGGATCAAGGCATCAGGGCTTTCCCTCGAGGCTTTCGCACGAGGCTTTCCCACGAGGCTTTCCCACAGGACTGTCCACATGCCACCGTGGTGTGAGTCGATCCTCGGCTTGAAAGTCGAGGCAGTCAGGGAAAACAGGTTTCCCTGGAATGGACAGACATCTGGGGGACTCTGGGAATGTGACACGACCCTGGAGTTCCTCTCGCCTTTCCTGTGGAGAGCGCCTCCTCTTGAGATGCGACGGGAATGCCGGGAATTCTTTCCCGAACACGCCGGGAAAGGATCCCTTCTCTCGAGCTAGGAGGCGGAAACGGGGCTCCTCTGGATGTGGGCGGGACTCTCGTGCTTCCTCTCGAGTGGAGACGGGTATGTCGGGGAACTTCTTGAGTTGCAGCAAGGGTGTGAAGGACCCTTTGGAAGTTCCAGAGTTTTAGATGTGATTAGCCTCCAGACGCCTCAGCAGAAATGGGACCTCATCTCGCCTGGAGGGGAGAACCTCCTGGATTTTCTCGAGTTGCGGCAGGTGCTCTCGTCTTACGACACGGACGTCAGAACCCGCTCTGGTGGCCTCAGGAAAGGCCAGTCCCATGCGATTTGCTCGGGGGCCTCTCGGGATTCCTCTCCGTACATGCTGGGCCTAAGACCTTGTGTGGAGACGGTGCCGGAACTGAGTATTCCTCTCCAGTGCTGACATGGATCTTGGGGTACTTCTGGAGTCTCCCCAGGGGAGTCAGTCCTCGTCTCGAGTGGGGCATGCACGTGCCCTTTCTTTCCGAGCTGTAGCTGCAGTGTCACGCTTCCCCTCGCGTGGATCAAGGGATCTGTGGCTTTCCCTCGAGGCTTTCCCACGAGGCTTTCCCACAGGACTATCCAACGTGCCACCGTGGTGTGAGTCGATCCTCGGCTTGAAAGTTGAGGCAGTGGAGGGAAAACAGATTTCCCTGGAATGGACTGAGACATCTGGGGACTCTGGAAATGGTGGCACGACCCTGGAGTTCCTCTCGCCTTTCCTGTGGAGAGCGCCTCCACTTGAGATGCGACGGGAAATGCAGGGAATTCTTTCCCCCACGCAGGGAAAGGATCCCTCCACTCGAGCTAGGAGGCGGAAACGAGGCTCCTCTGGATGTGGGCGGGACTCTCGTGCTTCCTCTCGAGTGGAGACGGGTATGTCGGGGAACTTCTTGAGTTGCAGCAAGGGTGTGAAGGACCCTTTCGAAGTTCCAGAGGTTAGATGTGATTAGCCTCGAGACGCTTAAACGGAAATGGGCCTCATCTCGCCTGGAGGGGAGAACCTCCTGGATTTTCTCGAGTTGTGGCAGGTGCTCTCAAGTTACGACGGGGACCTCAGGGACCGCTCTGGCGGCCTCAGGAAAGGCCGACCCATGCGAGTTGCTCTAGTGCCTCTCGGGATTCCTCTCCCGTAGATGCCAGCGCCTAAGACCTTGCTTGGAGTCGGTGCTGGAACGTGAGGATTCCTCTCCAGTGCTGACATGGATCTTGGGTACTTCTGGAGTCTCCCAGGGGAGTCAGTCCTCGTCTCGAGTGGGGGCATGCACGCGCACTCCCGAGCTGTAGCAGGAGTGTCACGCTTCCCTTCTTGGGGATCAAGGGATCAGGGGCTTTACCTCGAGGCTTTCCCATGAGGCTTTCCCACGAGGCCTTTCCCCAGGGCTGTCCCATGTGCCACCGTTGTATGAGTCGATCCTCGGCTTGAAAGTCGAGGCAGTGCAGGGAAAACTGGTTTCCCTGGCATGGACTGAGCATCTGGGGACTCTGGAATGGTGGCACGACCCTGGAGTTCCTCTCGCCTTTTCCTGTGGAGAGCGCCTCCTCTTAAGTTGCGACGGGAACGCCAGGAATACTTACCCGACCACGTAGGGAAAGGATCCCTCCTCTGGAACTATGAGGCGGAAACGGGGCTCCTCTGGATGTGGGCGGACTCTCGTGCTTCCTCTCGAGGGGAAACGGGTATGTCGAGGAACTTCTTGAATTGAAGCAAGGGTGTGAAAGACGCTTTGGAAGTTCCAGAGGTTAGGTGTGATTAGTCTCGAGACGCCTCAGCACAAATGGGCCTCATGTCGCCTGAAGGGGAAACCTCCTGAATTTTCTCGAGTTGCGGCAGGTGCTGTGGACTTAAGACGGGGTCCTCAGGGACCCGCTCTGGTGGCCTCAGGAAAGGCCAGTCACCATGCGAGTTGCTCGGGGGCCTCTCGGATTCCCTCTCCGTGTCGATGCCGGCGCCTTATACCTTTGTGTGGAGTCGGTGACGGAACCTGAGAAAACCTCTCCAGTGCTTACATGGACCTTGGGGTACTTCTGGAGTCTCCCAGGTGAGTCAGTCCTCGTCTCTAGTGGATGCAATGTACGTGCAATTTCCTCCAGAGCTGTAGCAGCAGCAGTGTCACGCTTCCCTTCGGCGTGGATCAGGAATCTGTGGCTTTCCGTGGAGGCTTTGCCCCGAGGCTTTGCCACGAGGCCTTCCCGACGTTACCCACTGGGCAGTCCCACGTGCCACCGTGGGTGAGTGGATCCTCGCTTCAAAGTCGAGGCAGTGCAGGGAAAACAGGTTTCCTGGAATGGAATGAGACATCTGGGGGACGCTGGGAATGGTGGCACGACCCTGGAGTTCCTCTCGCCTTTCCTGTGGAGAGCGCCCTCCTCTTGAGATGCGACGGGAACGCGGGGAATTCTTTCCCCAACACGCAGGAAAGGATGCCTCCTCTCGAGCTAGGAGTCGGAAACGGGTCTCCTCTGGATGTGGGCGGGACTCTCGTGCTTCCTCTCGAGTGGAGACGGGTATGTCGGGAAACTTCTTGAGTTGCAGCAAGGGTGTGAAGGACCTTTGGAAGTTCCAGATGTTAGATGTGATTAGCCTCCAGACGCCTCAGCGGAAATGGGCCTCAATCTCGCCTGGAGGGGAGAACCTCCTGCATTTTCTCGAGTTGGCGGCAGGTGCTCTCGACTTACGAAGGGACCTCAGGGACCCGCTCTGGTGGCCTCAGGAAAGGCCAGTCCGCATGCGAGTTGCTAGCGGGCCTCTGCGGGATTCCTC
>NW_017208977.1:0-3608 GCF_001704415.2 Capra hircus | reverse complement strand
CTCTCGTGCTTCCTCTCGAGTGGAGACGGGTATGTCGGGGAAACTTCTTGAGTTGCAGCAAGGGTGTGAAGACCCTTTGGACGTTCCAGAGGTTAGGTGTGATTAGCCTCGAGACGCCTCAGCGGAAAATGGGCCTCATCTCGCCTGCCGGGGGAGAACCCTCCTGGATGTTCTCGAGTTGCGGCAGGTGCTCTCGACTACGACCGGGACCTCAGGGACTCGCTCTGGTGGCCTCAGGAAAGGCCATTCCCCATGCGAGTTGCGCGGGGCCTCTCGGGATTCCTCTCCCGTCGATACCAGTCCTAAGACCTTGTGTGGAGTCAGTTCCGGAACCTGACGATTCCTCTCCAATGCTGACATGGATCTTGGGTACTTCTGGAGTCTCCCCAGGGGAGTCAGTCCTCGTCTCGAGTGGGGGCATGCACGTGCGCTTTCCTCTCGAGCTGTAGGAGCAGAGTCGCGCTTCCATTCGCGTGGATCAGGGTATCTGTGGCTTCCCTCGAGGCTTTCCCACGAGGCTTTCCCACGAGGCTTTTCCCACGAGGCTTTCCCGAGGCTTTCGCACGAGGCTTTCCCACCGAGGTTTCCCACGAGGCTTTCCCACAGGGCTGTCGCACGTGCCACCATGGTTCGAGTCCATCCTCGGCTGAAAGTCGAGGCAGTGCAGGGAAACAGGTTTCCCTGGAATGGACTGAGACATCTGGGGGACTCTGGAAATTGTGGCATGACCTGGAGTTCCTCTCTCCTTTCCTGTGGAGAGCGCCTCCTCTTGAGATGCGACGGGAACGCCGGGAGTTCTTTCCTAGCACGCAGGGAAAGGATCCCTCCTCTCGAGCTAGGAGGCGGCAACGGGGCTCCTCTGGATGTCGTGGCCGGTGTGAGTGGACGGGTATGTCGGGGAACTTCTTGAGATGCAGCAAGGGTGTAAAGGACCCTTTGTAAGTTCCAGAGTTTAGGTCTGATTAGCCTCGAGACGCCTCAGTGGAAATGGGTCTGATCTCGCCTGGAGGGAGAACCTCCTGGATTTTCTCGAGTTGCTGCAGGTGCTCTCGACTTACGATGGGGACCTCAGGGACCCGCTATGGTGGACTCAGGAAAGGCCAGTCCCCATGCGAGTAGCTCGCAGGCCTCTCGGGATTCCTCTCCCGTCGATGCCGGGGCCTAAGATCTTGTGTGGAGTGGGTGCCGGAACCTGAGGATTCCTCTCCAGTGCTGACATGGATCTTGGGGTACTTCTGGAGTCTCCCCAGTGGAGTCAGCCCTCGTCTCGAGTGGGGGAATGCACGTGTGCTTTCCTCCCGAGCTGTAGCAGCAGTGTCGCGCTTCCATTCGCGTGGATCAAGGGATCTGTGGCTTTCCCTCGAGGCTTTCCCACGAGGCTTCCCACGAGGCTTTCCCCCGAGGCTTTCCTACGAGGCTTTCCCCACAGGGCTGTCCCACATGCCACAGTGGTGTCCGTCGATCCTGGGCTTGAAAGTCGAGGAAGTGCAGGGAAAACAGGTTTCCCTGGAATGGACTGAGACATCTGGGCGACTCTGGAATGGTGGCACGACCGTCGAGTTCCTCCCGCCTTTCCTGTGGAGAGCTCCTCCTCTTGAGATGCCACGGAAACGCCGGGAAATCTTTCCCGAGCATGCAGGGAAAGGATCCCTCCTCTCGAGCTAGGAGGCGGAAACGGGGCTCCTCTGGATGTGGGCGGGACTCTCGTGCTTCCTCTCGAGTGGAGTCGGGTATGTCGGGGAACTTCTTGAGTTGCAGCAAGGGTGTGAAGGACCCTTTGGAAGTTCCAGAGGTTAGGTGTGATTAGCCTCGAGACGCCTCAGCGGAAATGAACCTCATCTCGCCTGGAGGGAGAACCTCCTGGATTTTCTCGAGTTGCGGCAGGTGCTCTCGACTTACGACGGGCACCTCAGGGACCCGCTCTGGTGGCCTCAGGAAAGACCATTCCCCATGCGAGTTACTCGGGGGCCTCTCGGGATTCCCCTCCGTCGATGCCGGGCCTTAGACTTGTGTGGAGTCAGTGCCGGAACCTGAGGATTCCTCTCAGTGCTGACATGGATCTTGGGGTACTTCTGGTGTCTCACCAAGGGAGTCAGTCCTCGTCTCGGGTGGGGGCATGCACGTGCTCTTTCCTCCGAGCTGAAGCAGCAGTGTCACGCTTCCCTTCGCGTGAAACAAGGGATCTGTGGCATACCTCGAGGCGTTCCCACGAGGTTTCCCACGAGGCTTTCCCACAGGGCTGTCGCACGTGCCACCATGGTTTGAGTCGATCCTCGGCTTGAAATTCGAGGCAGTGCAGGGAAAACAGGTTTCCCTTTAATGGACTGAGACATCTGGGGGACTCTGGGAATGGTGGCATGACCTGGAGTTCCTCTCAGCTTCCTGTGGAGAGCGCCTCCTCTTGAGATGCGACGGGACGCCGGGAATTCTTTCCCGAGCACGCAGGGAAAGGATCCCTCCTCTCGAGCTAGGAGGTGGAAACGGGGCTCCTCTGGATGTGGTCGGGACTCTCGTGCTTCCTCTCGAGTGGAGACCGGTATGTCGGGGAACTTCTTGAGTTACAGCAAAGGTGTGAAGTACCCTTTGGAAGTTCAGAGGTTAGGTGTGATTAGCCTCAGGACGCCTCAGCGGAAATGGGCCCTCATCTCACCTGGAGGGTAGAACCTCCTGGATTTTCTCGAGTTGTGGCAGGTGCACTCGACTTACGACGACGGGACCTCAGGGACCCGCTCTGGTGGCATTGGGAAAGGCCATTTCCTTGCGAGTTACTCGGGGTCCTCTCGGGATTTCTCTCCGTCGATGCCCGGGCCTAAGACCTTGTGTGGAGTCGGTGCCGGAACCTGAGGATTCCTCTCCAGTGCTTACGTGGATATTGGGGTACTTCTGGTGCTCCCCAGGGAGTCAGTCCTCGTCTCGAGTGGGGGCATGCACGTGCGCTTTCCCTCCCGAGCTGTAGGAGCAGTGTCACGCTTCCCTTCGGGTATATGAAGGGATCTGTGGCTTTCCCTCTAGCTTTCCCACGAGCTTTCCCACGAGGGCTTTCCCACAGGCTGTCCCACGTGCCACCGTGGTGTGAGTCGATCCTCGTCTTGAAAGTCGACGCAGTGCAGGGAAAAACAGGTTCCCTGTAATGGACTGAGACATCTGGGGGACTCTGGGAATGATGGCACGAACCTAGAGTTCCTCTCTCCTTTCCTGTGGAGAGCGCTGCTGCTCTTGAGATGCGACGGGAACGCCGGGAATTCTTTCCGAGCACGCAGGGAAAGGATCGCCCCTCTCGAGCTAGGAGGCGGAAACGGGGCTCCTCTGGATGTAGGCGGGACTCACGTGCTTCGTCTCGAGTGGAGACGGGTATGTCGGGGAACTTCTTGAGTTGCAGCAAGGGTGTGAAGGACCCGTTGGAATTTCCAGAGGTTAGGTGTGATTAGCCTCGAGACGCCTTTGCGGTAAATGGGCCTCATCTCGCCTGGAGGGGAGAACCTCTTGGATTTTCTCGAGTTGAGGCAGGTGCTCTCGACTTACGACGGGGACCTCAGGATCCCGGTCTGGTGGCCTCAGGAAATGCCATTCCCCATGCGAGTTCCTCGGGGCCCTCAGGATTCCTCTCC
>NW_017208976.1:0-3609 GCF_001704415.2 Capra hircus | reverse complement strand
GTTTTTACTTCTTGGGAGTCTCTCACTCACAGGGGAATGTCGTTAGTCCTTTCGTCTCGTTGTGGGGCATGCAGGTGCGCTTTCCTTTCAGAGCTGTAGCAGCAGTGTCACGCTTCCCTTCGCGTGGATCAAGGGATCTGTGGCTTTCCCTCGAGATTTCCCCACGAGGCTTTCCCACGAGGCTTTCTCTCGAGGCTTTCCCACGAGGCTTTCCCACAGGGCTGACCCACGTGTCACCGTCGTGTGAGTCGATCCTCGTCTTGAACGTCGAGGCAGTGCAGGGAAAACAGGTTTCCCTGGAATGGACTGAGATATCTGGGGACTCTGGGAATGGTGGCACGACCCTTGGGTTCCTCTCGCCTTTCCTGTGGAGAGCGCCTCCTCTTGAGATGCGAGGGAATGCCGGGAATTCTTTCCCGACCACGCAGGAAAGGATCCCTCCTCTCGAGCCATGAGGCGGAAACGAGGCTCCTCTGGATGTGGCGGGACTCTCGTGCTTCCTCTCGAGTGGAGCAGGGTATGTCGGGGAACTTCTTGAATTGCAGCAAGGGTGTGAAGGACCCTTTGGAAGTTCCATAGGTTAGGTGTGATTATTCTCGAGACGCCTCAGCGGAAATTGGCCTCATCTCGCCTGGAAGGGAGAACCTCCTGGATTTCTCGAGTTGCGGCAGGTGCTCTCGACTTACGAAGGGGACCTCAGGGACCCTCTCTGGTGGCCTCAGGAAAGGCCAGTCCCCATGCGAGTTGCTCGGCGGCATCTCGGGATTCCTCTCCCGTCGATGCCCGGGCCTAAGACCTTGTTTGCAGTCGGTGCCGGAACCTGAGGATTCCTCTCCAGTGCTGACATGGATCTTGGGGTACTTCTGGAGTCTCCCCAGGGGAGTCAGTCCTCGTCTCGAGTGGGGGCATGCACGTGCGCTTTCCTCCCTAGCTGTAGCAGCAGTGTCACGCTCCCCTTCGCGTGGATTAAGGGATCTGTGGCTTTCCCTCGAGGCTTTCACATGAGACTTTCCACGAGGCTTTCCCACAGGGCTGTCCACGTTCCACCGTCGTGTGTGACGATCCTCGGCTTGAAAGTCGAGGCAGTCAGGGAAAACAGGTTTCCCTGGAATGGACTGAGACATCTGAGGGACTCTGGGAATGGTGGCACAACCCTGGAGTTCCTCTCGCCTTTCCTGTGGAGATCGCCTCCTCTTGAGATGCGCTGGGAACACTGGGAACTCTTTCCCGATCACTGAGGGAAAGGATCCCTCCTCTCGAGCTAGGAGGCGGAAACGGGGCTCCTCTGAATGTGGGCGGGACTCTCGTGCTTCCTCTCGAGTGGAGACGGGTATGTTGGGGATCTTCATGAGTTGCAGCAAGGGTGTGAAGGACCCTTTGGAAGTTCCAGAGGTTAAGTGTGATTAACCTTGAGACACCTCAGCGGAAATGGTCCTCATCTCGCCTGGAAGGGAGAACCTCCTAGATTTTCTCAAGTTGCTGCAGGTGCTCTCTACCTACGATGGGGACCACAGGGACCCGCTCTGGTGGCCTCAGGATCGGCCAGTCCCCATGGGAGTTGCTCGGGGAGACTCACGGGATTCCTCTCCCCATCGATGCCGGGCCTAAGACCTTTGTGGAGTTGGTGCCGTAAAGTGAGGATTCCTCTCCAGTGCTGACATGGATCTTGGAGTACTTCTCGAGTCTACCCCAGGGCAGTCAGTCCTCGTCTCGAGTGGGTGCATGCACGTGCGCTTTCCTCCCGAGCTGTAGCAGCAGTGTCACGCTTCCCTTCGCGTGGATCAAGGGATCTGTGGCTTTCCCTCGAGGCTTTCCCACGAGGCTTTCACACAGGGCTGTTCCACGTGCCACCGTGCAGTGAGTCGATGCTCGGCTTGAAAGTCGAGGCAGTGTAGGGAAAACAGGTTTCCCTGGAATGGACTGAGACATCTGGGGGACTCTGGGAATGGTGGCACGACCCTGGAGTTCCTCTCGCCTTTCCTGTTGTTGCGCCTCCTCTTGAGATGCGAGGGGAACGCCGGGAATTCTTTCCGGATAACGCAGGGAAAGGATCCTTCCTCTCGAGCTATGAGGCGGAAACGGGCTCCTCTGGATGTGGGCAAGACTCTCGTGCTTCCTCTCGAGTGGAGAGGGGTATTTCGGGGAACTTCTTGAGTTGCAGCTAGGGTTTGAAGGCCCCTTTGTTAGTTCCAGATGCTTGATGATTAGCCTCGAGACGCCTCATCGGATATGGGCCACATCTCGCCTGGAGGAGGAGAACCTCCTGGATTTTCTCGAGTTGCAGCTGGAGCTCTCGACTTACGACTTGGACCTCAGAGACACGCTCTGGTGGCCTCATGAAAGGCGAATCCCCAAGCAAGTTGCTCGTGGGCTTTTCGGGATTCCACTCCCGTCGATGCCGGGGCCTAAGACCTTGTGTGGAGTTACTGCCACAACCTGAGGATTCCTCTCCAGTGCCTACATGGATCTTCGGGGACTTCTGGAGTCTCCCCAGGGGCGTCAGACCTCGGCTCGAGTGGGGCATGCACGTGCGCTTTCCTCCCGAGCTGTAGCAGCAGTGTCACGCTTCCCTTCGCATGGATCAATGAATCTGTGGTTATCACTCGAGGCTTTCCCAAGAGGGTTCCCACGAGGCTTTCCCACAGGGCTGTCCCACGTGCCACCTTGGTGTGAGTCTATCCTTGGCTGGTAAGTCGAGGCAGTGCAGGGAAAACAGTTTTCCCTGGAATGGACTGAGACATCTGGGGGACTCTGGGAATGGTGGCAACACCCTGGAGTTCCTCTCGCCTTTCCTGTGGAGAGCGCCTCCTCTTGAGAAGCGACGGGAACGCTGGGTATTCTTTCCCGACCACGAAAGGAAATGATCCCTCCTCTCGAGCTAGGAGGCGGAAACGGGGTTACTCTCTGGATGTGAGCGGTACTCTCGTGCTTCCTCTCAAGTGGAGACTGGTATGTCGGGGAACTTCTTAAGTTGCAGCAAGGGTGTGAATCACTCTTTGGAAGTTACAGAGGTTAGGTGTGATTAGCCTCGAGACACCTCAGCAGAAATGGGCCTCATCTCGCCTAAGGGGAAAAACCACCTGGATTTTCTCTAGTTGCGGCAGGTGCTCTCGACTTACGATGGGGACCTCAGGGACCCGCTCTGGTGCCTCAGGAAAGGTTAGTATCCATGCGAGTTTCTCGGGGTCTCTCGGGACTCCACTCCCGTCGATGCCGGGCCTAAGTCCTTGTGTGGAGTAGGTGCCGGAACCTGAGGATTCCTCTCCAGTGCTGACATGGATCTTGGGCTACTTCTGGAGTCTCCCCCAGGGGAGTCTTTCGTCGTCTCGAGTGGGGCATGTACGTGCGATTTCCTCCCGAGCTGAAGCAGCAGATTCACGTTTCCCTTCCCGGTGGATCAAGGGATCTGTGGCTATCCCTCAAGGCTTTCCCACGAGGCTTCTCATAGGTTTGTACCACGTGCCACCGTAGTGTGAGTCGTTCCTCCCGGCATGAAAGTCGAGGCAGTGCGGGAAAACAGGTTTCCCTGGAATGGACTGAGACATCTGGGGGTCTCTGGGAATGGTGGCGCCGACACTGGAGTTCCTCTCGGCCTTTCCTGTGGAGAAG
>NW_017208975.1:0-3609 GCF_001704415.2 Capra hircus | reverse complement strand
CTGCGCCACCTATTGCAAAGGCAAGCAGGATTGGAGCTGAGGCAAGGAAGGCACCAGTGGCGTCTCCCAGGCTCGCTCAGACAGCTCCTTCCTGGGAGGGAGCCTAAAAGCAAGGCAAGTCTGGGCAAGGCGAGCCCCGGCCGAGCCAGCCCGCGCCAGAAACTCTGCCAGATCGGGGCTCTGAGCAGAGCTAGAGCTCTGCCGTACTGGAGGCCCACTTAGCTCCGTGCAAGCAGGGCTTTCCTCTTGACTGGGCTCGGCTGCCTCCTCTTCTCCCGAGGAGGCTCGCTACACTGCTGGCTGTGCTCTCGCCTATCAGGCGGGCGCGCGCAGGGCTCCTCCAGCAGGTCTTGCCTCAGGGGCTGCTTCCCCTGAGTTGGGCTGTGGGCGGGAACCCAGACACGCAGGATAAGGCCCAACCACCTGCACATGTCTCTGCTGGGGAGGAGAGTGCTAGGAACCTACGTCTCTCACACACTTTCTAGGCACCCACGGAGTCAGCCTCTGGGAGTGTGGGGATGCAAAACCCAGCCAGGGGCCCTTGGAACCTGGTGCTCTCCGTGCGGAGCTTTTGTCTGGGCGGCCAAGGAACCGCTGAAGGAGCCCTGCTGTTGCCCTTCGCTTCCCTCTGACAGAGCTTTCACTGCTGGAGCCCTTGGCAGTGTGCAACCCACCAGCCCCTAAGCCCTCCTCAAGGACGCTTGGGACCTAAGTGCAAAGGCAAGGCAGGGGTAGAGCTGAAGCCAGGAAGGCGCCAGTGGCGTTTCCGAGCCTCACACAGCCTGCTCCTTCCTGGGAGGGAGCCTTAAAGCAAGGCAAGTCTGCGCAAGGCTCGCCTATGGCAGAGCATCTTGGTGCCAGAACTCTGCCAGATCGGGCCTCTGAACAGAGCTAGAGATCTGCCGTACTGGAGTCGCACTTAGCTTCGTGTAAGCAGGGATTTCAGCTTGACGGGGACTTGCTGCCTCCTCTTCCCCCGAGGAGGCTCGCTTCCCTGCTGGCTGTGCACTCGCCTATCAGGCGGGGGCGCAGGGCTCCTCCAGCAGGTCTTGCCTCAGGGGCTGCTTCCCCTGAGTTGGGGCTTGTGGCAGGAACCCAGACACGCAGGATCAGGCCCCAAACACCTGCACATGTCTCTGCTGGGAGGAGAGTGCTAGGGAACCTACGTCTGTCATACACTTTCTGGGCACCCAAGGAACAGCCTCCGTGTGTGCGGGGCTGAAAACCCCAGCCAGGGGCCCTGGGAGCCTGGTGCTCTCGGTGCGGCGCTGATTCTAGGCGGCCCTAGAAACCGCTGGAGGAGCCCTGCAGTTGCCCTTCCCTTCCCTCTGACAGAGCTCTCACTGCTGAAGCCCTTGGCAGTGTGCAACCCACCACCCCCTAAGCCCTCCCCAACCACGCCTGGCACCTATGTGCAAAGGCAAGGCAGGATTGGAGCTGAGGCAAGGAAGGCACCAGTGGCGTCTCCCAGGCTCGCTCAGACAGCTCCTTCCTGGGGAGGGAGGCCTAAAAGCAAGGCAAGTCTGGGCAAGCGAGCCCCCGGCCGAGCAGCCTCGCGCCAGAAACTCTGCCAGATCGGGGCTCTGAGCAGAGCTAGAGCTCTGCCGTACTGGAGGCCCACTTAGCTCCGTGCAAGCAGGGTTTCCTCTTGACTGGGCTCGGCTGCCTCCTCTTCTCCGAGGAGGCTCGCTACACTGCTGGCTGTGCTCTCGCCTATCAGGCGGGCGCGCAGGGCTCCTCCAGCAGGTCTTGCCTCAGGGGCTGCTTCCCTGAGTTGAGGCTGTGGCGGGAACCCAGACACGCAGGATACAGGCCCCAACCACCTGCACATGTCTCTGCTGGGGAGGAGAGTGCTAGGGAACCTACGTCTCTCACACACTTTCTAGGCACCCACGGAGTCAGCCTCTGGGAGTGTGGGGATGCAAAACCCAGCCAGGGGCCCTTGGAACCTGGTGCTCTCCGTGCGGAGCTTTGTCTGGGCGGCCAAGGAACCGCTGAAGGAGCCCTGCTGTTGCCCTTCGCTTCCCTCTGACAGAGCTTTCACTGCTGGAGCCCTTGGCAGTGTGCAACCCACCAGCCCCTAAGCCCTCCTCAAGGACGCTTGGGACCTAAGTGCAAAGGCAAGGCAGGGGTAGAGCTGAAGCCAGGAAGGCGCCAGTGGCGTTTCCGAGCCTCACACAGCCTGCTCCTTCCTGGGGAGGGAGCCTTAAAGCAAGGCAAGTCTGCGCAAGGCTCGCCTATGGCAGAGCATCTTGGTGCCAGGAACTCTGCCAGATCGGGCCTCTGAACAGAGCTAGAGATCTGCCCGTACTGGAGTCGCACTTAGCTTCGTGTAAGCAGGGATTTCAGCTTGACGGGGACTTGCTGCCTCCTCTTCCCCCGAGGAGGCTCGCTTCCCTGCTGGCTGTGCACTCGCCTATCAGGCGGGGGGCGCAGGGCTCCTCCAGCAGGTCTTGCCTCAGGGGCTGCTTCCCCTGAGTTGGGGCTGTGGGCAGGAACCCAGACACGCAGGATCAGGCCCCAAACCACCTGCACATGTCTCTGCTGGGGAGGAGAGTGCTAGGGAACCTACGTCTGTCATACACTTTCTGGGCCACCCAAGGAATCAGCCTCCGTGTGTGCTGGGGCTGAAAACCCCAGCCAGGGGCCCTGGGAGCCTGGTGCTCTCCGTGCGGCGCTGATATCTAGGCGGCCTAGAAACCGCTGGAGGAGCCCTGCAGTTGCCCTTCCCTTCCCTCTGACAGAGCTCTCACTGCTGAAGCCCTTGGCAGTGTGCAACCACACCCCCTAAGCCTCCCCAACACGCCTGGCACCTATGTGCAAAGGCAAGGCAGGATTGAGCTGAGGCAAGGAAGGCACCAGTGGCGTCTCCCAGGCTCGCTCAGACAGCTCCTTCCTGGGGAGGGAGCTAAAAGCAAGGCAAGTCTGGGCAAGGCGAGCCCCCGGCCGAGCAGCTCGCGCCAGAAACTCTGCCAGATCGGGGCTCTGAGCAGAGCTAGAGCTCTGCCGTACTGGAGGCCCACTTAGCTCCGTGCAAGCAGGGCTTTTCCTCTTGACTGGGCTTCGGCTGCCTCCTCTTCTCCCGAGGAGGCTCGCTACACTGCTGGCTGTGCTCTCGCCTATCAGGCGGCGCGCAGGGCTCCTCCAGCAGGTCTTGCCTCAGGGGCTGCTTCCCCTGAGTTGAGGCTGTTGGGCGGGAACCCAGACACGCAGGATAAGGCCCCAACCACCTGCACATGTCTCTGCTGGGAGGAGAGTGCTAGAACCTACGTCTCTCACACACTTTCTAGGCACCCACGGAGTCAGCCTCTGGAGTGTGGGGGATGCAAAACCCAGCCAGGGGCCCTTGGAACCTGGTGCTCTCCGTGCGGAGCTTTGGGCGGCAAGGAACCGCTGAAGGAGCCTGCTGTTGCCCTTCGCTTCCCTCTGACAGAGCTTTCACTGCTGGAGCCCTTGGCAGTGTGCAACCCACCAGCCCCTAAGCCCTCCTCAAGGACGCTTGGGACCTAAGTGCAAAGGCAAGGCAGGGGTAGAGCTGAAGCCAGGAAGGCGCCAGTGGCGTTTCCGAGCCTCACACAGCCTGCTCCTTCCTGGGGAGGGAGCCTTAAA
>NW_017208974.1:0-3609 GCF_001704415.2 Capra hircus | reverse complement strand
GCCTCGAGGGAAGCCACAGATCGCATGATCCACGGCAAAGGGAAGCGTGACACTGCTGCTACAGCTCGGGAGGGAAAGCGCACGTGCATGCCCCACTCGAGACGAGGACTGACTCCCCTGGGAGACTCCAGAAGTACCCAAGATCCATGTCAGCACTGGAGAGGAAATCCTCAGGTTCCGTCACCGACTCCACACAAGGGTCTTAGGCCCCGCGGCATCGACAGGAGAGTAATCCCAAGAGGCCCCCGAGCAACGCACCTGGGGACTGGCCTTTCTTGAAGCCACCAGTCTGGTCCTGAGGTCCCGTCGTAAGTCGAGAGCACCTGCCGCAACTCGAGAAAATCCAGGAGGTTCTCCCCTCCAGGCGAGACGAGGCCCATTTCCGCTGAGGCGTCTCGAGGCTAATCACATCTAACCTCTGGAACTTCCAAGGGGTCTTTCACAACCTTGCTGCAACTCAAGAAGTTCCCCGACATACCCGTCTCCACTCGAGAGGAAGCACGAGTGCCCCGCCCTCATCCAGAGGGCCCCGTTTCTGCCTCCTAGCTCGAGAGGAGGGATCCTTTCCCTGCGTGGTCGGGAAAAAATTCCCGCGTTCCCGACGCATCTCAAGTGGAGGCGCTCTCCATAGGAAAGGCGAGAGGAACTCCAGGGTCGTGCCACCATTCAACGAGTCCCCCAGATGTCTCAGTCCATTCCAGGGAAACCTGTTTTCCAGCACTGCTCGACTTTCATGCCGAGGATCGACTCACACCACGGTGACACGTGGGACAGCCCTGTGGGAAAGCCTCGTGGGACAGCCAGCATCGACGGAGGAACAGCGACAGACCCTCTAGCAACTCGCATGGGGACTGGCCTTTCCTGAGGTCACCAGAGTGGGTCCATGAGGTCCCCGTCGTAAGTCAAGAGCACCTGCCGCAACTCGGTAAAATCCAGGAGGTTCTCCCCTGCAGGCGAGATCAGGCCCGTTTCCACTGAGGTGTCTCGAGGCTAATCACACTTCACCTCTGAACTCCTGACCTCTGTTTTCCCATCTATTTGCCATGAAGTGATGAGACTGGATGCAATGATTTTAGTTTTCTGAATGCTGAGCTTTAAGCTAACTTTTTCACTCTCCTCTTTCACTTTCATCTGGAGACTCTTTAGTTCTTCTTCACTTTCTGCCATAAGGGTGGTGTCATCTGCATATTTGAGATTATTGATATTTCTCCAGCAATCTGGATTCCAGCATGTGCTTCCTCCAGCCCAGTGTTTCTCATGATGTAGTTTGCATATAAGTTAAATAAGCAGGGTGACAATATAGAGCCTTGACATATTCCTTTTCCTAGTTAGAACCAGTCTGTTGTTCCATGTCCAGTTCGAACTGTTTCTTCCTGACCTGCATACAGGTTTCTCAAGAGACAGGTCAGGTGGTCTGGTATTCCCATCTCTTTCAGAATTTTTCCCAGTTTATTGTGATCCACACAGTCAAAGGCTTTGGCATAGTCAATAAAGCAGAAATAGATGTCTTTTTTTCTGGAACTCTCTTGCTTTTTCAATGATCCAGTGGATGTTGGCAGTTTGATCTCTGGTTTCTCTGCATGTTTTAAATCCCTCTTGAACATTTGGAAGTTCACAGTTCATGTGAACTTGGAGAATTTTGAGCATTACTTTACTAGTGTGTGAGATGAGTGCAATTGTGCAGCAGCTTGAATATTCTTTGTCATTGCCTTTCTTTGGATTGGAATGAAAACTGACCTAATGACTAGATGTTTTCAATTGCATATGCTGAAAGAACTGGCTGTGCAGTTTTGAAGAAAAAAAAATCATTTTAACCCATTTTCTCTGAAGTGCAAGGCATATCATGGCCATCCCTGAATCATAAAGTCACCTTTTCTTTATGTAGTCATAGTTTCATGCCTAAATTATAGGCCAACTCGTGCTCAAATGGACTCTGATGTCAGGGGCAGATCAACTAATAAAAAGCTTGGATTGTCCCTCTGGAGGAAAGTGAGATCTTGGTCCCACGAGAAGAATCTGAAGGTTAAGGGAACTTGCAAGAGTGGGGAAAGCTTAGTCCATCCTACATGTACCAAAATCTTAAATAAGGCTTATTTACTTTACGAAGTAAAAAAACAGATGATGAAAACAATTATAAATCAATGAAAGGTAAAGAAATCCATAGTCTGTTATCAAAAATTGCATTCTAAGAAAACTTTGTTCTCTTAACCTAGAGAGGAGACTAAATTCCATCTGGTACCAGCTTACAGAAGAAGCAAACAAACAAACAAACAAATTATCGGTAAGCTTAAAAAAAGTATATTCCATATATCTTGAAGTAGCAGTATTTCTGCAAAGGCATCAGTGTGAAACCATAGAGGACATGGTTAAAACCTGATTAAAATAGAAATTGACAATGTAATCTGGTCACTGCTGCGACTTGAAATGCTTTAATATGATAACTGAAATTATAACTGACAGCATTTGACCAGGACATATCAGATTTTCACGGATGTCAGATAATTTCTAGGATATCTATATTAGGAACTGAAGGAATCTTTTGAACCTAGGAAAAGAAAACAACAGTCTCAAAGGCCTTGCTGATTCATCTATCAGCAAGGAATGTCTTTGCAAGGATCGCAAAGTGAAGGGAAAATACACCGACCTGCCTCTGCAACTTTGGTCCTCTGAGCAGATCTGGAGGTCTCCTTTGTATAAGCTAACCTGTTCCTTCCAAATAGAGGTTTGCAACACAAACAAGTGCCGCCTATTCTTCCGAAGGAGGCTCTCTTTCCCCACATCCTGCGAACTCCCTTTCCCAGCCTCCTGGAAAAGCGCTTCTTGCAGTTCCTTTCAGAAAATCCTATGGACGGAGAAGCCTGGTAGGCTGCAGTCCGTGGGGTCGCTGAGGGTCGGACACGACTGAGCGACTGCACTTTCATTTTCACTTTCATGCATTGGAGAAGGCAATGGCAACCCACTTACTGTTCTTGCCTGGAGAATCCCAGGGACGGGGAGCCTAGTGGGCTACCGTCTATGGCGTCGCAACAGAGTCGAACACGACTGAAGCAACTTAGCAGCAGCAGCAGCAGCAGTTCCTTTCTTAGGGGCAGTTATCCCTGAGATTGGGACCTGGAAAGGCAGAGCCACCTCCACACACACGTCTTTTCTGTCCCCTTTCCTCTGGAGGAGAGCTCTAGTGAGCCTAGGTCTGTCAGGAAAATTCTTGGCTTTGACGGGATCCCACCCAGTGTGTGAACCTGCATACCGACCTAGGGGCCACAGGCACCTGTTTTGCTCGAGTGGGTCCTGGAGGGGTGCAGCATAGCAAAGAGCTTAAAAATCATCCAAATTTTTTTTTTTTTTTACCTCGGAGAGAACGAGTTTGCTCCTCCACCCTTTGGCAGTGTGGAGGGAAGAGGGCACCACCCTCTCCCAAAGGGGACATAGGGCCTACCAGGAGAGAAAGGCCCCTTGAGGAGCTGAGCCCAGGTAGGCAGCCAGTGATGTCAAGCACACTCCGCTGCTTGCTTCTTCATGGGCACTCCACGATCTGCTAGGAATGTCTTTGCAAGGATCTCAAAGGGAAGGGGAGATACATGGCCCTGTCCTCTGGAACTTCAGTCCTCT
>NW_017208973.1:0-3612 GCF_001704415.2 Capra hircus | reverse complement strand
TTATAGGGTAGTAAGAAGATTTAACTGGAGGAAAAAGGCTGAATAGCTAGGGTTTACAAGGAAGGCAATAAAATTCCCGACAAGGAATTTTCTGGCGGACTCTGGGAATGGTGGGACGACCCTGTAGTTCCTCTCGACTTTCCTGTGGACAGCGCCTCCACTTGAGATGCGACGGGAACGCGGGGAATTCTTTCCCCAACACGCAGGGAAAGGATCCTCCTCTCAAGCTAAGAGGCGGAAATGGGGCTTCTCTGGATGTGGGCGGACTCTCGTGATTCCTCCCCCGAGTGGAGACGGGTATGTCGGGGAACTTCTTGAGTTGCAGCAAGGGTGTGCAGAACTCTTTGTAAGTTCCATAGGTTAGATGTGATTGGCCTCAAGACGCCTCAGCGGAAATGGGCCTCATCTGGCCTGGAGGGGAGAACCTTCTGGATTTTCTTGGGTTGCGGCAGGTGCTCTCGACTTCCGACTGGGACCTCAGAGACCCGCTCTGCTGCCCTCAGGAAAGGACAGTCCCCATGCGAGTTGCTCGGGGCCTCTCGGGATTCCTCTCCCGTTGATGCGGGGCCTAAGACCTCGTGTGGAGTCGGTCCCCGGCTTGAGGATTACTCTCCAGTGCTGACATGGAACTTGGGGTACTTCTGGAGTCTCCCCAGCGGAGTCAGTCCTCGTCTCTAGTGGGGGCATGCACGTGCGCTTTCCTCCCGAGCTGTAGCAGCAGTGTCGCGCTTCCCTTCCATGGATCAAGGGATCTGTGGCTTTCCATTCCGTCTTTCCCAGGAGGCTTTCCCACGAGGCTTTCCCACAGGCTGTCCCACGTGCACCGTGGTGTGAGTCAATCCTCGGCTTGAAAGTCGAGGCAGTGCAGGGAAAACAGGTTTCCCTGGAATGGACTGAGACATCTGGGGGGACTCTGGGAATGGTGGCACGACCTGGAGTTCCTCTCGCCTTTCTTTGGAGAGAGCCTCTCTGAGATGCGACGGGAACGCGGGAATTCTTTCCCGACCACGCAGGGAAAGGATCCTCCTCTTGAGCTAGGAGGCAGAAAAGGTTCTCCTCTGGATGTGGCGGGACTCTCGTGCTTCCTCTCGAGTGGAGACGGTAAGTCGGGGAACTTCTTGAGTTGCAGCAAGGTGTGAAGGACCCTTTGGAAGTTCCAGAGGTTAGGTGTGATTAGCCTCGAGACGCCTCAGCGGAAATGGGCCTCACCTCGCCTGGAGGGGAGAACCTCCTGGATTTTCTCGAGTTGCGGCAGGTGCTCTCGACTTAAGACGGGGTCTCAGGGACCCGCTCTGGTGGCCTCAGGAAAGGCCAGTCCCCATGCGAGTTGCTCGGGGCCTCTCAGGATTCCTCTCCCATCGATGCCGGGGCCTAAGACCTTGTGTGGAGTGTGTTCCAGAACCTGAGGATTCCTCTCCAGTGGCTGACATGGATCTTAGGGTATTTCTGGAGTCTCCCCAGGGGAGTCAGTCCTCGTCTCGAGTGGGGGCATGCACGTGCGATTTCCTCCCGAGCTGTAGCAGCAGTGTCACGCTTCCCTTAGCATTGATCAAGGGATCTGTGGCTTTCCCTCGAGGCTTTCCCACGAGGCTTTCCCACAGGGCTGTCCCACGTGCCACCGTGGTGTGAGTCGATCCTCGGCTTGAAAGTCGAGGCAGTGCAGGGAAAACAGGTTTCCCTGGAATGGACGGAGACATCTGGTGACTCTGGGAATGGTGGTACGACCCTGGAGTTCCTCTCGCCTTTCCTGTGGAGAGCGACGCCTCTTGAGATGCGGGAACACCGCGAATTCTGTCCGACCACGCAGGGAAAGGATCTCTCTCTCGAGCTAGGAGGTGAAACGGGGCTCCTCTGGAAGCGGGCGGGACTCTCGTGTTTCCTCTCGAGAGGAGACGGGTATGTCGGGGAAATTCTTGAGTTGCAGCAAGGGTGTGAAGGACCCTTTTGAAGTGCCAGAATTTAGGGTTGATTAGCCTCGAGACGCCTCATCGGAAAATGGGCTTCATCTCGCCTGGAGGGGAGAACCTCCTGGATTTTCTCGAGTTGCGGCAGGTGCTCTCGACTTACGACGGGGACCTCAGGGACCCGCTCTGATGGCCTCAGGAAAGGCCAGTCCCCATGCGAGTTGCACGAGGGCCTCTCGGGATTCATCTCCCGTCGATGCCGGTGCCTAAGACCTTGTGTAGAGTTGCTGCCGGAACCTGAGGATTCCTCTCCAGTGCTGACATGGATCTTGGGGTACTTCCGGAGTCTCCCAGGGGAGTCCTCGTCTCGAGTGTGGCATGCACGTGTGATTTCCTCCCGAGCTGTAGCAGCAGTGTCACGCTTCCCTTCTCATGGATCAAGGGATCTGTGGCTTTCCCTCGAGGGTTTCCCACGAGGCTTTCCCACGACGCTTTCCCACAGGGCTGTCCCAAGTGCCCACCATGGTGTGAGTCGATCCTCGCTTGAAAGTCGTGGCAGTGCAGGGAAAACAGGTTTCCCTGGAATGGACTGAGACATCTGGGGACTCAGGGAATGGTGCACGACCTGGAGTTCCTCTCGCCTTTCCTGTAGAGAGCGCCTCCTATGAGATGCGACGGAACGCCGTGAATTCTTTCCCGACCACGCAGGGTAAGGATCCCTCCTCTCGAGCTATGCGGCGGAAACGGGGCTCCTCTGGATGTGGGCGGGACTCTCGTGCTTCCGCTCGAGTGGAGACGGGTATGTCAGGGAACTTCTTGAGTTGCAGCAAGGGTGTGAAGGACCCTTTGAAAGTTCCAGAGGTTAGGTGTGATTAGCCTCAAGACGCCTCAGCGGAAATGGGCCTCATCTCGCCTGGAGAGGAGAACCTCCTGGATTTTCTCGAATTGCGGCAGGTGCTCTCGACTTACGACGGGGACCTCAGGGACCCGCTCTGGTGGCCTCAGGAAGGCCAGTCCCCTTGCCAGTTTTCTGTGGCCTCTCGGGATTCCTCTCCCGTCGTTGCCGGGGCCTAAGACATTGTGTGGAGTCAGTTCCGGAACCTGAGGATTCCTCCCAGTGCTGAAATTGATCTTGGGGAACTTCTGGACTCTCCCCAGTGGAGTCAGTCCTCGTCTCGAATGGGGCATACAAGTGCGCTTCACTCTCGGAGCTGTAGCAGCTTTGTAACGCGCTTCCTTCACCTGGATCAAGGGATCTGTGGCTTTCCCACGAGGCTTTCCCACACGGCTATCCCACTTGCCACGTGGTGTGAGTCGATCCTCGCTTGAAAGTCGAGGCAGTGCAGGGAAAACAGGTTTCCTGGAATAGACTGAGACATCTGGGGGACTCAGGGAATGGTGCACAACCCTGGAGTTCCTCTCGCCTTTCCTGTGGAGAGCGACTCCTCTTGAGATGCGACGGGAACGCGGTAATTCTTTCCCGACCACGCAGGAAAGGATCCCTCTTCTTGAGCTAGGAGGCAGAAACGGTCTCCCTCTGGATGTGGGCGGGAGATTCGTGCTTCTCTCGAGTGGAGACGGGTATGTAGGGGAACTTCCTGAGTTGCAGTAAGGGTGTGAAGGACCCTTTGGAAGTTCCAGAGGTTAGGTGTGATTAGCCTTGAGACGCGTCAGCGGAAATGGCTTCATCTCTGCCTGGAGGGAGAAC
>NW_017208972.1:0-3612 GCF_001704415.2 Capra hircus | reverse complement strand
TGTGGAGTCAGTGCCGGAACCTGACGGATTCCTCTCCAGTGCTGACATGGATCTTGCGGTACTTCTGCAGTCTCCCAGGGGAGTCAGTCCTTGTTTCGAGTGGGGGCATGCACTTGCCTTTCCTCCCGAGCTGTAGCAGCAGTTTCGTGCTTCCCTTCGTGTGGATCAAGGGATATGTGGCTTTCCCTCGAGGCTTTCCCACGAGGCTTTCCCATCTTCCCACGTTTGAGTGTCGATCCTCGGTTGTGAGGTCGAAAAGTCGAGGTAGTGCAGGGAAACAGGTTTCCTGGAATGGACAGAGACATCTGGGGGACTCTGGGAATGGTGGCACGACCCTGGAGTTCCTCTGCCTTTCCTGTGGAGAGCGCCTCCTCTTGAGATACGACGGGAATGCCGGAATTCTTTCCCGACCAACGCATGGAAAGGTTCCCTCCTATCGAGCTAGAGACGGAAACGGGGCTCCTCTGGATGTGGGCGGACTCTCGTGCTTCCTCTCGAGTGGAGACGGGTATGTCGGGAACTTCTTGAGTTGCAGCAAGGGTGTGAAGGACCCTTGGAAGTTCCAGATGTTAGATATGATTAGCCTCGAGACGCCTCAGCGGAAATGGGCCTCATCTCGCCTGGAGGGGAAAACCTCCTGGATTTTCTCGAGTTGCGGCAGGTGCTCTCGACTTACGACGGGGACCTCAGGGACCCGCTCTGGTGGCCTCAGGAAAGGCCAGTCCCCATGCGAGTTGCTTGGGGCCTCTCGGGATTCCTCTCCGTCGATGCTGGGGCCTAAGACCTTGTGTGGAGTCAGTGCCGGAACCTGAGGATTCCTCTCCAGTGCTGACATGGATCTTGGGGTATTTCTGGAGTCTCCCAGGGAGTCAGTCCTCGTCTCGAGTGGGGCATGCACGTGCGCTTTCCTCCCGAGCTGTAGCAGCAGTGTCCTGCTTCCTTCGTGTGGATCAAGGGATCTGTGGCTTTCCCTCGAGGCTTTCCCACGAGGCTTTCCCACGAGGCTTCCCACGAGGCTTTCCCACAGGGCTGTCCAACGTGCCACGTGGTGTGTGTCGATCCTCGGCTTGAAAGTCGAGACAGTGCAGGGAAAACAGGTTTCCCTGGAATGGACTGAGACATCTGGGGAACTCTTGGAATGGTGGCACGACCCTGGAGTTCCTCTCGCCTTTCCTGTGGAAGGCGCTCCTCTTGAGATGCGCCGGGAAGGCCGGGAATTCTTTCCGACCACGCAGTGAAAGAATCCCTCCTTCGAGCTAGGAGGCAGAAACGGGACTCCTCTGGATGTGGGTTGAACACTCGTGCTTCCTCTCGAGTGGAGAACGGGTATGTCGGGGAACTTCTTGAGTTGCAGCAAGGGTGTGAAGGACCCTTTGGAATTTCCAGAGGTTAGGTGTGATTAGCCTCGAGACGCTCAGCGGAAATGGGCCTCATCTCGCCTGGAGGGGAGAACCTCCTGGATTTTCTCGAGTTGCTGCAGGTGCTCTCGACTTACGACGGGGACCTCAGGGACCCGCTCTGGTTGCCTCAGGAAAGGCCAGTCCCCATGCGAGTTGCTCGGGGCCTCTGGGATTCCTCTCCGTCGATGCTGGGGCCTAAGACCTTGTGTGGAGTCAGTGCCGAACCTGAGGATTCCTCTCCAGTGACATGGATCTTGGGTACTTCTGGAGCCTCCAGGGGGTCAGTCCTCGTCTCGAGTGGGGGCTGCACGTGCGCTTTCCTCTCGAGCTGTAGCAGCAGTGTCACGCTTCCCTTTGCGTGGATCAAGGGATCTGTAGCTTTCCCTCGAGATTTCCCACGAGGCAATCCACGAGGCTTTCCCACAGGGCTGTCCCACGTGCCACCGTGGTGTGAGTCGATCCTCGGCTTGAAAGTCGAGGCAGTGCAGGGAAAACAGGTTTCCTGGAATGGACTGAGACATCTGGGGGACTCTGGAATGGTGGCACGACCCTGGAGTTCCTCTCGCCTTTCCTGTGGAGAGAGCGCCTCCTCTTGAGATGCGACGGAAATGACGGGAATTCTTTCCCGACCACGCAGGGAAAGGATCACTCCTCTCGAACTAGGAGGCGGAAACGGGGCTCCTCTGGATGTGGGCGGGATTCTCGTGCTTCCTCTCGAGTGGAGACGGGAAAGTCGGGGAACTTCTTGAGTTGCAGCAAGGGTGTGAAGGACCCTTTGGAAGTTCCAGAGGTTAGGTGTGATTAGCCTGAGAAGCCTCAGCGGAAATGGGCCTCATCTCTCCATGAGGGGAGAACCTCCTGGATTTTCTCGAGTTGCAGCAGGTGCTCTCAACTTACGACGTGGACATCAGGGACCCGCTCTGGTGGCCTCAGGAAAGGCCAGTCCCCAAGCGAGTTGCTTGGGGCCTCTCGGATTCCTCTCCTGTCGATTCAGGCGCCTAAGACCTTGTGTGGAGTCCGTCCCAGAACCTGAGGATTCCTCTGCAGTGCTGACACGAATCTTGGGGTACTTCTGGAGTCTGCCCAGGGGAGTCAGACTTCGTCTTGATTGGGCCATTCACGTGAGATTTCCTCCCGAGCTGTAACAGCAGTGTCACGCTTCTCTTCGCGTGGATCAAGGGATCTGTGGCTTTCCCTCGAGGCTTTCCCACGAGGCTTTCCCTCAGGGTTGTCCCACGTGCCACCTTGAAGTGAGTCGATCCTCGGCTTTAAAGTCGAGGCAGTGCAGGGAAAACAGGTTTCCCTGGAATGGACTGAGACATCTGGGGGACTCTGGGAATGGTGGCACGACCTGGAGTTCCTCTCGCCTTTCCTGTGGAGAGCGCATCCTCTAGGGATTCGACGGGAACGCCGGGAATTCTTTCCCGACCACGCAGGAAAGGATCCCTCCTCACGAGCTAGGAGGCGGAAACGGGACTCCTCTGGATGTGGATGGAACTCTCGTGCTTCCTCTCGCGTGGACACGGGTATGTCGGGAAACTTCTTGAGTTGCAGCAAGGGTGTGAAGGACCCTTTGAAAGTTCAAGAGGTTAGGTGTGATTAGCTCGAGACGCCTCAGCGGAAATGGGCCTCATCTCGCCTGGAGGGAGAACCTCCTGGATTTTCTCGAGTTGCGGCAGGTGTTCTCGACTTACGACGGGAACCTCAGGGACCCGCTCTGGTGGCCTCAGGAAAGGCCAGTCCCCATGCGAATTGCTTTGGGGCCTCTCGGGATTCCTCTCCCGTTGATGCCGGGGCCGAAGATCTTGTGTGGATACGGTGCCTGAACCTGTGGATTCCTCTCAAGTGCTGACATGGATCTTGGGGTACTTCTGGAGTCTCCCAGGGGAGTCAGTCCACGTATCGAGTGGGGGCATGCACGTGCGCTTTCCTCCCGAGCTGTTGCAGCAGTGTCACGCTTCCTTTCCCGTGGATCAAGGGATCTGTGGCTTTCCCTCGAGACTTTCCCAAGAGGCTTTCCCACGAGGCTTTCCCACAGGGCTGTCCACGTGCACCGTGGTGTGAGTCGATCCTCGGCTTGAAAGTCCAGGCAGTGCAGGGAAAACAGGTTTCCCTGGAATGGACTGAGGCATCGGGGGACTCTGGAATGGTGGCACGACCCTGGAGTTTCCTCTCGCCTTTCCTGTGGAGAGCGACTCCTCTAGAGATGCGA
>NW_017208971.1:0-3614 GCF_001704415.2 Capra hircus | reverse complement strand
GGGCCTCATCTCGCCTGGAGGGGAGAACCTCCTGGATTTTCTCGCGTTGCGGCAGGCGCTCTCGACTTACGATGGGGACCTCAGGGAACCGCTCTGGTGGCCTCAGGATAGGCCAGTCCCCATGGGAGTTGCTCGGGGGGCTCTTCGGGATTCCTCTCCCGTCGATACCGCGGCCTAAGATCTTGTGTGGATTCGGTTCCGGAACCTGAGGTTTCCTCTCCAGTGCTGAAATGGATCTTGGGGAACTTCTGGACTCTCCTCAGTGGAGTCAGTCCTCGTCTCGAGTGGGGGCATACAAGTGCGTTTACTCTCGAGCTGTAGCAGCATTGTAACGCTTCACTTCGCGTGGATCAAGGATCCGGGCTTTCCTCGAGGTTTCCCACGAGGCTTTCCCAGGAGGCTTTCGCACAGGGCTGTCCCACGGGGCACCGTGGTGTGAGTCGATCCTCTGCTTGAAAGTCGAAACAGTGCAGGGAAAACAGTTTTCCCTGGAATGGACTTAGACATATGGAGGACTCTGGGAATGGTGGCATGACACTGGAGTTCCTCTCGCTTTCCCGTGGAGAGTGCCTCCTCTTGAGATTCGACGGGAACGCCGGAATTCTTTCCCGACCACACAGGGAAAGGATCGCTCCTCTCGAGCTAGGAGGCGGAAACGGGGCTCCTCTGGATGTGGGCGGGACATACGTGCTTCCTCTCGAGTGGAGACGGGTATGTAGGGGAACTTCCTGAGTTGCAGCAAGCGTGTGAAGGACCCTTTGGAAGTTCCAGAGGTTAGGTGTGATTAGCCTTGAGACGCCTCAGTGGAAATGGGCCTCATCTCTCCTGGAGGGGAGAACCTCCTGGATTTTCTCGAGTTGCGGCAGGTGCTCTCGACTTAGGTCGGGGACCTCAGAGACCCGCTCTGGTGGCCTCAGGAAAGGCCAGTCTCCATGCGAGTTGCTCGTGGGCCTCTCGGTATTCCTCTCCCGTCGATGGCGGGGCCTAAGACCTTGTGTGGAGTCGGTGCCGGAACCTTAAGATTCCTCTCCCGTGCTGACATGGATCTTGGGTACTTCTGGAGTCTCCCCAGGGGAGTAAGTACTCGTCTCCATTGGGGCATGCAGGTGCCATTTCCTCCCGAGCTGTAGCGGAGTGTCACGTTTCCCTTCGCGTGGATCAAGGGATCTGTGGCTTTCCCTCGAAGCCTTCCCTCGAGGCTTTCCCACGAGGCTTTACCACTGGTCTGTCCCACGTGCCACCGTTGTGTGAGTCGATCCTTGGCTTGAAAGTCGAGGCAATGCAGGGAAAACAGGTTTCCCTGGAATGGACGGAGATATCTGGGGGACTCTGGGAATGGTGACACGACCCTGGAATTCCTCTCGCCTTTCTTGTGGAGAGCGCCTCCTCTTGAGATGCGACGGGAACGCCGGAATTCTGTCCCGACCACGCAGGGAAAGGATCCCTCCTTTCGAGCTATGAGGCGGAAAAGGGGCTCCTCTGGATGTGGGCGGGACTCTAGTGCTTCCTCTCGAGTGGAGACGGGTATGTCGGGGAACTTCTTGAGTTGCAGCAAGGGTGTGAAGGACCTTTGGACCTTCCAGAGGTTAAGTGCGAATAGCCTCGAGACGCCTCAGCGGAAATGGGCCTCATCTCGCCTGGAGGGGAGAACCTCCTGGATTTTCTCGATTTGCTGCAGGTGCTCTTGACTTACGACGGGACCTCAGGGACCCGCTCTGCTGGCCTCAGGAAAGGCCAGTCCCATGCGAGTTGCTCCGGGGCCTCTCGGGATTCCTCTCCAGTCGATGCTGGGCCTGAGACCTTGTCTGGATACAGTTCCGGAACCTGAGGATTCCTCTCCAGTGCTGACATGGATCTTAGGGTACTTCTGGAATCTCCCCAGGGGAGTCAGTCCTCGTCTCGAGTGGGGACATGCACGTGCGCTTTCCTCCCGAGCTGTAGCAGCAGTGTCACGCTTCCCTTCGCGGGGAACAAGGGATCTGTGGCATTCCCTTTCGAGGCTTTCCCACGAGGAGGCTTTCCTGCAGGGCTGTCCCACGTGCCACCGTTGTGTGAGTCGATCCTCGGCTTTAAGTCGAGGCAGTCCAGGGAAACAGGTTTCCCTGGAATGGACTGAGACATCTGGGGGACTCTGGGAGTGGTGGCATGACCTGGAGTTCCTCTGGCCTTTCCTGTGGAGAGCGCCTCCTCTTGAGATGCGACGGGAACGCCGGGAATTCTGTCCTGACCACGCAGGGAAAGGATCCTCCTTTCGAGCTATGAGGCGGAAAAGGGGCTCCTCTGGATGTGGACGGGATTCTCGTGCTTTCTCTCGAGTGAAGACGAGTATGTCGGGGAACTTCTTGAGGTGCAGCAAGGGTGTGAAGGACCCTCTGGAAGTTCCAGAGGTTAGGTGTGATTAGCCTCGAGATGCCTCAACGGAAATGGGCATCATCTCGCCTGGACGGGAGAACCTCCTGGATTCTCTCGAGTTCGGCAGGTGCTTTCGAGTTATGACGGGGACCTCAGGGACCCGGTCTGGTGGCCTCAGGAAAGTCCAGTCCCCATGCGAGTTGCTCGGGGTGTCTCCGGATATTCTCCCATCGATGACGGGGCACAAGACCATGTGTGGTGTCGGTGCCGGAACCTGAGGATTCCTCTCCAGTGCTGACATGGATCTTGGGGTACTTCTGGAGTCTCCCCAGGGGAGTCAGTCCTCGTCTCGAGTGGGGGCATGCACGTGCGCTTTCTCCCGAGCTGTAGAAGCAGTGTCACGCTTCCCTTCGCGTGGATCAAGGGATCTGTGGCTTTCCCTCGAGGCTTTCCCACTAGGCTATCCGCGAGGCTTTTCCACAGGGCTGTCCCACTTGCCTCCGTGGTGTGAGTCGATCCTCAGCTTGAATGTCGAGGCAGTGCAGGGAAAACAGGTTTCCCTGGATTGGACTGAGACATCTGGGGGACTCTGGGAATGGTGGCACGACCCTGGAGTTCCTCTCGCCTTTCCTGAGGAGCGCGCCTCCTCTTGAGATGAGATGGGAACGCCGGGAATTCTTTGCCGACCACGCAGGGAAAGGATCCCTCCTCTCGAGCTAGGAGGCGAAACGGGGCTCCTCTGGATGTGGGCGAGACTCTCGTGCTTCATCTCGAGTGGAGACGGGAATGTCGGGGAACTTCTTGAGTTGCAGCAAGGGTGTGAAAGACCCTTTGGAAGTTCAAGAGGTTAGGTGTGATTACTCTCGAGACGCCTCAGCGGAAATGGGCCTCATCTCGCTTGGAGGGGAGAACCTCCTGGATTTTCTCGAGTGACGCAGGTGCTCTCGACTAACGACGGGGACCTCAGGGACCCGCTCTGTGGCCTCAGGAAAGGCCAGTCCCCATGCAAGTTGCTCGGGGGGCACTCGGGATTCCTCTCCCGTCGATGCCGGGGCCTAAGACCTTGTGTGGAGTCGGTGCCGGAACCTGAGGATTCCTCTCCAGTGCTGACATGGATCTTGGGGTACTTCTGGAGTCTCTCCCCAGGGGAGTCAGTCCTCGTCTCGAGTGGGCATGCACGTGCTCGTTCCTCCCGAGCTGTAGCAGCAGTGTCACGCTTCCCTTCGCGTGGATCAAAGGATTTGTGGATTTCCCTGCGAGGC
>NW_017208970.1:0-3614 GCF_001704415.2 Capra hircus | reverse complement strand
CTCCCAGTGGAATCAGTCCTCGTCTGGAGGGGGCATGCACGTGCTCTTTTCCCAGATCTGTAGCAGCAGTGTCACGCTTCCCTTCGTGTGGATCAAGGATCAGGGCTTTCCTCGAGGGTTTTCCAGGAGGCTTTTCCACGAGGCTTTCCCACAGGGCTGTCCAAATGCCACTGTGGTGTGAGTCGATCCTCGGCTTGAAAGTCGAGGCACTGCAGGGAAAACTGGTTTCCTGGAATGGACTGAGACATCTGGGGGACTCTGGGAATGGGTGGCACGACCTGCAGTTCCTCTCGCCTTTCCTGTGGAGAGCGCCTCCTCTTGAGATGGCGACGGGGAAGGCCGGGAATTCTTTCCCGACCATGCAGGGAAAGGATCCCTCCCCTCGAGCTAGGGAGGCGGAAACGGGGCTCCTCTGGATGTGGGCGGGACTCTCGTGCTTCCTCTCGAGTGGAGACGTGTATGTCGGGGATCTTCTTGAGTTGCAGCAAGGGTGTGAAGGACCCTTTGGAAGTTCCAGGTGATAGGTGTGATTAGCCTTGAGACGCCTCAGCGGAAATGGGCCTCATCTCGCCTGGAGGGGAGAACCTCATGGATTTTCTCGAGTTGTGGCAGGTGCTCTCGACTTACGACGGGGACCTCAGGGACCCGCTCTGGTGCCTCAGGAAAGGCCAGTCCCCATGCGAGTTGTTCGGGGTCCTCTCGGGATTCCTCTCCCGTCGATGTGGGGCGTAAGACCTTGTGTGGAGTCAGTGCCGGAACCTGAGGATCCCTCTCCAGTGCTGACATGGATCTTGGGAAACTTCTGGAGTCTCCCCAGGGGAGTCAGTCCTCGTCTCGAGTGGGGCATGCACGTACGCTTTCCTCCCGATCTGTAGCAACAGTGTCGCGCTTCCCTTCGCGTGGATCAAGGGATCAGGGGCATTCCCACGAGGCTTTCCCTCAGAGCTGTCCTACGTTCCACTGTGGTGTGTGTCGATCCTCGGCTTGAAAGTCGAGGCAGTGCAGGGAAAACAGGTTTCCCTGGAATGGACGGAGATATCTGGGGGACTCTGGGAATGGTGGTACGACCCTGGAGTTCCTCTCGCCTTTCCTGTGGAGAACGCCTCCTCTTGAGATGCGACGGTAATGCCGGGAATTCTTTCCCGACCACGCAGGGAAAGAATCCCTCCTCTCGAGCTAGGAGGCGTAAACGGGGGCTCCTCTGGATGTGGGCAGAAATCTCGTGCTTCCTCTTGAGTGGAGACGGGTATGTCGGGGATCTTTTTGAGTTGTAGCAAGGGTGTGAAGGACCCTTTCGAAAGTTACAGAGGTTAGGTGTGATTAGCCTCGTGACGCCTCAGCGGAAATGGGCCTCATCTCGCCTGGAGGGAGAAACCTCCAGGATTTTCTCTTGTTGCGGCAGGTGCTCTCGACTTTCGACGGGGACCTCAGGCACCCGCTCTGGTGGCCTCCGGAAAGGCCAGTCCCCATGCTACTTGCTCGGGGCCACACGGGATTCCTCTCCCGTCGATGCTGGGGCCTAAGACCTTGTGTGAAGTAAGTGCTGGAACCTGAGGATTCCTCTCCAGTGCTGACGTGGATCTGGTGTACTTCTGGAGTCTCCCCAGTGGAGTCAGTCCTCGTCTCGAGTGGGGCATGCACGTGCTATTTCCTTCCGAGCTGTAGCAGCAGTGTCGCGCTTCCCTTCGCGTGGATCTAGGGATCTGTGTCTTTCCCTCGAGGCTTTCCCACGAGGCTTTTCCACAGGGCTGTCCCACGTGCCACCGTGGAGTGAGTCGATCCTCGTCTTGAAAGTCGACGAAATGCAGGAAAACATGTTTCCCTGTAATGGACAGAGACATCTGGGGGGACTCTGGGAATGGTGGCACGACACTGGATTTCCTCTCGCCTTTCATGTGGAGAGCGCCTCCTCTTGAGATGCGACGGAAACCCCGGGAAATCTTCCCCGACAACGCAGGCAAAGGATCCCTCCTCTCGAGCTAGGAGGCGGAAACAGGAATCCTCTGGATGTGGCGGGACTCTCGTGCTTCCTCTCGAGTGGAGACGGGTATGTCGGGGAACTTCTTGAGTTGCAGCAAGGGTGTGAAGGACCCTTTGTAAGTTCCAGAGGTTAGGTATGAATAGCCTCGAGACGCCTCAGCGCAAATGGCCCTCATCTCGCCTGGAGGGGAGAACCTCCTGGATTTTCTCGAGTTGCGGCAGGAGCTCTCGAATTACGACGGGGACCAAAGGGACCCGCACTTGTGGCCTCAGGAAAGGCCAGTCCCTAAGCGTGTTGCTTTGGGCCTCTCAGGATTCCTCTCCGTCGATGCCGGGGTCTAAGACCTTGTGTGGAGTCGGTGCCGGAACCTGAGTATTCCTCTCCAGTGCTGACATGGATCTTGGGTTACTTCTGAAGTCTCCCCAGTGGAGTCAGTCCTCGTCTCGACTGGGGGCATGCACATGGGCTTTCCTCTCAAGCTGTAGCAACAGGGTCACGCTTCCCTTCGCGTGAATCAAGGGATCTATGGCTTTCCCTCGAGGCTTTCCCACGAGGCTTTCCCACGAGGCTTTCCCACAGGCTGTCCCACGTGCCACCGTGGTGTGAGTCGATCCTCGGCTTGAAAGTCGAGGCAATGCAGGGAACACAGGTTTCCCTGGAATGGACTGAGACATCTGGGGGACTCTGGGAATGGTGGCACGACCCTGGAGTTCCTCTCGCCTTTCCTGTCGAGAGCGTCTCCTCTTGTGATGCGACGGGAACGCCGGGAATTCTTTCCCCACCTCGCAGGGAAAGGATCCCTCCTCTCGAGCTAGGAGGCGGAAACGGGCTCCTCTGGATGTGGGCGGGACTCCCGTGCTTCCTCTCGAGTGGAGACGGGTATGTCGGGGAACTTCTTGAGTTGCATCAAGGGTGTGAAGGACCCGTTGGAAGTTCCAGAGGTTAGGTGTGATTAGCCTCGAGACGCCTCAGCGGAAATGGGCCTCATCTCGCCTGGTGGGGAGAAACTCCTGGATTTTCTCGAGTTGCGGCAGGTGCTCTCGACTTACGACGGGGACCTCAGGGACCCGCTCTGGTGGCCTCAGGAAAGGCCAGTCCCCATGCGAGTTGCTCCGGGGCCTCTCCGGATTACTCTCCCGTGATGCCGCGGGCCTAAGATCTTGTGTGGAGTCGGTGTGGAACCTGATGATTCCTCTCCAGTGCTGACATGGATCTCGCGGTACTTCTGGAGTCTCCCCAGGGGAGTCAGTCCTCGTCTCGATTGGGGGCATGCACGTGCGCTTTCCTCCCGAGCTGTAGCAGCAGTGTCACACTTCCCTTCGCGTGGAACAAGGGATCTGTGGCATTCCCTCGAGGATTTCCCAAGAGGCTTTCCCACGAGGCTTTCCCACAGTGCTGTCCCACGTGCCACCGTGGTGTGAGTTGATCCTCGGCTTGAAAGTCAAAACAGTGCAGGGAAAACAGGTTTCCCTGGAATGCACTGAGACATCTGGGGGACTCTGGGGAATGGGTGCACGACCCTGGAGTTCCTCTCGCTTTTCCTGTGGAGAGCGCCTCGCTTGAGATGCGACGGGAAACGTCGCGAAATCTTTTCCGACCACGCAGGGAAAGGATCAAACCTCTCGAGCTATGA
>NW_017208969.1:0-17988 GCF_001704415.2 Capra hircus | reverse complement strand
CGGGCTGCCTCCTCGGGGGAAGAGGACGGAGCAAGGTCCCCGTCAAGCTGAAATCCCCCTGCTTACACAGGCTAACTAAGTGCCGACTTCAGTACCGGACCAGATCGTCTAAGCCTCTGTTCAGAGGCCCCGATCTAGGCAGACGTTCCTGGACCAAGCATGCTCTGCCATAGGCGAGCCTTTGCGCAGACTTGCACCTATGCTTTTAAGGCTCCCCTCCCCAGGAAGGAGCCAGGCTGTGTGAGGCTCGTCGGAAACGCCACTCGGCGCGTACCTTCCTGGCTTTCATCTCTACCCCTTGCCGTTGGCCTTTGCCACTATTAGGTCCCAGAGACGTCCTTGAGGGAGGGCACTCTTAGGGGGCTGGTGAGGACTTGCATCATCGGCCTGCCAAGGGCCCAGCAGTGACCAAGGCTCTGTCAGGAGGGAGCGAATGCGAAGGGCAAACAGCAGGCTCCGTTCAGCGGTTCCCTTTGCCCGCCCAGACAAACCGCGGGGGTGCTCGCACGGTGGAGGAGCACCAGGTTAGAGCTGTTCCCAAGGGCCCCCTGCGCTGGGTCTTTGCTATCCCCACCACTCCCAGAGGCTGGACTCCGTGCGCCGTGCCGTAGAACGGGTCCGGTGTGGATGAGACGTAGTGTTCCCTAGCGCACTACTTCCTCCCCAGCAGGTAGATCATCGCTGCAGCTGTAGGAGGTTGGGGCCTTAATCCTGCTATCTATGTGAAGACTATCGTCCCTGCCAGTTATTTGTTGTTCGCGGTTCCCACGCCCCAGCCAGCACTGTCCACACACCTACAGCTCACGGAAGTCAGCCCCTGATGCCGAAGGTCACCTGCCTTGGCAGCGAGCGCCGCTGCGCCCGCCCGCGCCCTTGAGTAGTCGGCATGCGAGACAACTAGCCTCTAGGCTAGCGCTCTCTTCGCCCTGAAACTACTCAGTGTAGCGACGCGTCCTCAGGAGAAGAGGAGGCAGCCGAGCCCAGTCAAATTATCGGAAAGCCCTGCTTGCACGGAGCCTAAGTGGGCCTCCAGCACCGGCCAGCAGCTCTAGCTCTGCTCAGAGGCTCCCCGATCGTGGCAGAGTTTCTGGCGCGAGGGTGCTGCTCGGCCGGTGGCTCCCTGTTGCCCAGCACTGGGCCTTGCTTTTAGGGCTCACCTTCCCCCAGGAAGGAGCTGTCTGACGCTGAGCCCTGGGAGACGCCACTGGGCCTTCCTTGCCTTCAGCTCCAATCCTGGGGCCTTGCCTTTGCACCATAGGTGCCAGGCGCTGGTTGGGGAGGGGCTTAGGGGAGGTGTAGTGGGGGTGCACACTGCCAAGGGTTCAGCCAGCTGAGAGCTCTGTCAGAGGCGAAGGGAAGTGGCAACTGCCAGGGCTCCTCCACGGGGTTTTCTAGCGGCGGCCTAGAAATCAGCGCGCGCACCGTAAGAGCCCACGAGGCAGCGGCTCCTAACCCAAGGGGCCCTGGCTTCGGGTTTTCCAGCCCCCGCACACACGGGAGGCTGATTCCTTGCGAGCTTGCCGCCCAGGAAAGTGTGATGACAGACGTTAGGTTCCCTAGCCACTCTCCTCCCCAGCACGAGACATGTGCCAGAGTGGGTTGGGCGCCGCCTGAATCCTGCAGTGTCATGGGTTCCTGCCCACAGCGCCCAACCTCAGGGTACAGCAGCCCCTGAGGGCCAAGACCTGCCTGGAGGAGCCCTTTGCGCCCCCGCCTGATAGGCCGAGTGCACATCCAGCAGGGCGGAAAGCGAGCCGCTCCCTCGGGCGGAAGACGGGAGGCAAGCCCAGCCCGTCAAAGTTGACAAGAGCCTAGGCATTGCACAGCCGAGGCTAAGCGTGCGCCTCCAGTTCCCCCCCCCCTCCCCCCTCCACGTCCACCCCCCCCCGCCCCCCCCCCCGTCCCGTACGGCAGAGCCTCATAGCTATCGATTGTTTCACGAGCCTCCGGATCGCTTACAGATTCTGACGTAAGCCCGCTGAGGCGCGCTACTCAGGGCCGCGAGGTGCTACCCCGCCTTGCCCAAGACCTTAGCCTTGCTTTTAGGCTGCCCTCTCCAGGAAGGGACAGCAGCGAGCAGGAGCCTGCGGAGTCGCCACTCGGCTGCCTTCCCCTCCGTTTCTTGCCTGCAGCTGCCACCATTCCTGCCCCTTGCCTTTGCACTTAGTCCCCATGTCCCTCCTCCTAAGGAGAGCTTAGGCGGCTGGTGCGGGCTTGCACACCTGCCAAGGGCTCCAGCCAGTGAGGAAATTCTGTCGAGGCAAGGGAAGGGCAACTGCGAGGTCCTCCAGCGGTTTGCTTCGGCAGCCCAGACTTCAGCGGGCCGACACGGCAGGTGGAGCCACCAGGCCTGCCCAGGAGCGCGATTCTCCCCTGCGCTGGGGCGCGGTTTTCTGCCCCGCACACTACGGAGGGCTGATTCCTTGGCAGAGCTGCCCCCAGAACAGTGTATGACAGACGTAGAGTTCCCCTGAGCTACTGCTCCTCCCCAGCAGCAGACATGTGCAGGTAGTTTGGGGCACTCGCGTGTATCGCTGCGTGTCTGGGTTGCCTGCCACACCAGCCCAGTCCTCAGGCCGGAAGCAGACCCCTGAGCGCCAAAGAACCGTGCTGGAGGAGCCCCTGCGCCCCCGCCTGATAGGCCGAGGCTCACAGCCAGCAGGGGAAGCCGAGCTCCTCTCGGGGGAAGAGGAGGCAGCACGAGTCCCCGTCAAGCATGAAATCCCTTGCTTCCTCACGAAAGCTAAGTGCGTGACTTTCCAGGTCTAGGGCAAGATCTTCTTAGCTCTTGCTTCAGTAGGCCCGATCTGGCGCAGAGTTCCTGGGCACCAAGCATGCTCTGACCATAGGGCGAGCCTTGCCGCAGACTTGCCTTGCCTTTAATAGGCTTCCCTCCCCAGGGCAAGGGCCGAGCAGTGGCTGTGTGCATGGCTCGACGAAAACTCGCCGATCTTTGCGCCGCTGCCTTCCTGGCTTCATGCTTGTTACCCCTGCCACCTTGCCTTTGCACTTCAGGCGCCTCAAGGCCTTTCTATGCGTCATTCGAGCGAGGGCTTTAGGGGCTGGTTGGGTTGCACACTGCCAAGCGCGCTCCAGCAGTGAAAGCCTCTGTCAGCGAAGGAACTGCGAAAGGGGCTGACACAGCCAGCGGAGACTCCGCTTCAGTGCGGTCTCCATTGTCGCCACCCGCCCCCAGACAAAAGCCTCCGCACGGAGAGGGAGTGCATCCAGTGGTCTTTTAGTCCAGGGAATATCTCTGCCATCCAAGGGCGGGCCCCTGGCTGGGTTTTGCATCCCCACACCTCCAGGAGGCTGACTCCGTCGGTTCTGCTGCCCTAGAAAGTGTGTGAGAGACGTAGGAGTTTCGCCTAGCACTTCTCCTCCCCCAGCAAGAGACTACTGTGCAGCGTGGTTGGGGCCTTATCCTAGCTTACCCGTGTTCTGGGTGTCCCGCCCACAGCCTTCAAAGCTTCCAGGGGGAAGCAGCCCCCTGAGGCCCAAGCCGACTGCTGGGCATGAGAGCACCCTGGTGGGGTAGGGCCGCGCACCGTCTCCTCTCCTCGATCATGGCGCACTTGAGCCGCACACAGCCAGCCAGTTTTGTAGCGAGCCTCCTCCGGGGAGAAGAGGAGGCAGCCCGACCCACAAGTCAAGCACCGAGCCAAAGCCCTGCTTGCACAGGAGCTAAGGGTGGGCGATCCTTAATACCAGCCTCCAGGCAGAGCCTCTCAGCCTCCGTGCCTCAGAGCCCGGGGAGTCTGGAGAGTTTCCTTGCGCGGAGGTCTGCTCGGCCAGGGCCTTCGACTCTACCCTTGACTGCACGACGATGAAGGCCAGTTGCGCAGAACTTTGCTTGCTTTTATGCTCCCTCCCCAGGAAGAGATGTCAGTGCTGTGTCTGGAGGCGTCTGGGAACGCCACTCTGAGGCGCCTTGCCTTGGCTTCAGCTCCTACCCCTGCCTTGCCTTCTGCACTTAGGTCCCACAGCGCTCCTGAGGAGGCTTAGCCCACGGCGCTGTGTGGCGCTATGCACACTTGCCAAGGGCTCCAGCAGTGTTGAAACGCTTCTGTCAGAGCGGGAAGCGAAGGGCCAAACAGCCAGTCGGCTCCTTCAGCGGTTCCTTGGCCCGGCAGTAAGGCGACTAACACGCCGCCCAGAACAAATCAGGGCGCTCCGCACGCGAGAGCACCAGGTTACTGCTTCCAAGGGCCCCTGGCGGCGGTTTTGCATCCCCACACTCCCAGAGGCTGACTCCGTGGGTGCCTAGAAAGTGTGTGAGAGACGTAGGTTCCCTTAGCACTCTCCTCCCAGCAGAGACATGTGCAGGGTGGTTGGGGCCTGATCCTGCGTGTCTGGGTTCCCGCCCACAGCCTCAACTCAGGGGGAAGCAGCCCCTGAGGCAAGACCTGCTGGAGGAGCCCTGCGCCCCGCCTGATAGGCGAGAGCACAGCCAGCAGGTGTAAGCGAGCCTCCTCGGGAGAAGAGGAGGCAGCCGAGCCCAGTCAAGAGGAAAGCCCTGCTTGCACGGAGCTAAGTGCGGCCTCCAGTACGGCAGAGCTCTAGCTCTGCTCAGAGCCCCGATCTGGCAGAGTTTCTGGCGCGAAGGCTGCTCGGCCGGGGCTCGCCTTGCCCAGACTTGCCTTGCTTTTAGGCTCCCTCCCCAGGAAGGAGCTGTCTGAGCGAGCCTGGGAGACGCCACTGGTGCCTTCCTTGCCTCAGCTCCAATCCTGCCTTGCCTTTGCACATAGGTGCCAGGCGTCGTTGGGGAGGGCTTAGGGGCTGGTGGGTTGCACACTGCCAAGGGCTTCCAGCAGTGAGAGCTCTGTCAGAGGGAAGGGAAGGGCAACTGCAGGGCTCCTCCAGCGGTTTCTAGGCCGCCTAGAATCAGCGCCGCACCGGAGAGCACCAGGCTCCCAGGGCCCCTGGCTGGGGTTTTCAGCCCCGCACACACGGAGGCTGATTCCTTGGGTGCCCAGAAAGTGTATGACAGACGTAGGTTCCCTAGCACTCTCCTCCCCAGCAGAGACATGTGCAGGTGGTTGGGGCCTGATCCTGCGTGTCTGGGTTCCTGCCCACAGCCCCAACTCAGGGGAAGCAGCCCCTGAGGCAAGACCTGCTGGAGGAGCCCTGCGCCCCCGCCTGATAGGCGAGTGCACAGCCAGCAGGGAAGCGAGCCTCCTCGGGGGAAGAGGAGGCAGCCCAGCCCCGTCAAGTTGAAAGCCCTGCTTGCACGGAGCTAAGTGCGCCTCCAGTACGGCAGAGCTCTAGCTCTGCTCAGAGCCCCGATCTGGCAGAGTTCCTGGCGCGAGGCTGCTCTGCCGGGGGCTAGCCTTGCCCAGACTTGCCTTGCTTTTAGGCTGCCTCTCCAGGAAGGAGCAGGCAGCAGGAGCCTGGGAGTCGCCACTGGCGCCTTTCTTGCCTCAGCTCCAATCCTGCCTTGCCTTTGCACTTAGGTCCCAGTCCTCCTTAAGGAGAGCTTAGGGGCTGGTGGGTTGCACACTGCCAAGGGCTCCAGCAGTGAGAATTCTGTAGAGGGAAGGGAAGGGCAACTGCAGGGCTCCTCCAGCGGTTGCTTGGCCGCCCAGATTCAGCGCCACACGGAGAGCACCAGGCTCCCAGGGCCCCTGGCTGGGGTTTTCAGCCCCGCACACACGGAGGCTGATTCCTTGGGTGCCCAGAAAGTGTATGACAGACGTAGGTTCCCTAGCACTCTCCTCCCCAGCAGAGACATGTGCAGGTGTTTGGGGCCTGATCCTGCGTGTCTGGGTTCCTGCCCACAGCCCCAACTCAGGGGAAGCAGCCCCTGAGGCAAGACCTGCTGGAGGAGCCCTGCGCCCCCGCCTGATAGGCGAGTGCACAGCCAGCAGGGAAGCGAGCCTCCTCGGGGGAAGAGGAGGCAGCAAGTCCCCGTCAAGCTGAAATCCCTGCTTACACGAAGCTAAGTGCGACTCCAGTACGGCAGATCTCTAGCTCTGTTCAGAGGCCCGATCTGGCAGAGTTCCTGGCACCAAGATGCTCTGCCATAGGCGAGCCTTGCGCAGACTTGCCTTGCTTTAAGGCTCCCTCCCCAGGAAGGAGCAGGCTGTGTGAGGCTCGGAAACGCCACTGGCGCCTTCCTGGCTTCAGCTCTACCCCTGCCTTGCCTTTGCACTTAGGTCCCAAGCGTCCTTGAGGAGGGCTTAGGGGCTGGTGGGTTGCACACTGCCAAGGGCTCCAGCAGTGAAAGCTCTGTCAGAGGGAAGCGAAGGGCAACAGCAGGGCTCCTTCAGCGGTTCCTTGGCCGCCCAGACAAAGCTCCGCACGGAGAGCACCAGGTTCCAAGGGCCCCTGGCTGGGTTTTGCATCCCCACACTCCCAGAGGCTGACTCCGTGGGTGCCTAGAAAGTGTGTGAGAGACGTAGGTTCCCTAGCACTCTCCTCCCCAGCAGAGACATGTGCAGGTGGTTGGGGCCTTATCCTGCGTGTCTGGGTTCCCGCCCACAGCCTCAACTCAGGGGAAGCAGCCCCTGAGGCAAGACCTGCTGGAGGAGCCCTGCGCGCCCGCCTGATAGGCGAGAGCACAGCCAGCAGTGTAGCGAGCCTCCTCGGGAGAAGAGGAGGCAGCCGAGCCCAGTCAAGAGGAAAGCCCTGCTTGCACGGAGCTAAGTGCGCCTCCAGTACGGCAGAGCTCTAGCTCTGCTCAGAGCCCCGATCTGGCAGAGTTTCTGGCGCGAGGCTGCTCTGCCGGGGGCTCGCCTTGCCCAGACTTGCCTTGCTTTTAGGCTCCCTCCCCAGGAAGGAGCTGTCTGAGCGAGCCTGGGAGACGCCACTGGTGCCTTCCTTGCCTCAGCTCCAATCCTGCCTTGCCTTTGCACATAGGTGCCAGGCGTCGTTGGGAGGGCTTAGGGGGTGGTGGGTTGCACACTGCCAAGGGCTTCAGCAGTGAGAGCTCTGTCAGAGGGAAGGGAAGGGCAACTGCAGGGCTCCTCCAGCGGTTTCTAGGCCGCCTAGAATCAGCGCCGCACCGGAGAGCACCAGGCTCCCAGGGCCCCTGGCTGGGGTTTTCAGCCCCGCACACACGGAGGCTGATTCCTTGGGTGCCCAGAAAGTGTATGACAGACGTAGGTTCCCTAGCACTCTCCTCCCCAGCAGAGACATGTGCAGGTGGTTGGGGCCTGATCCTGCGTGTCTGGGTTCCTGCCCACAGCCCCAACTCAGGGGAAGCAGCCCCTGAGGCAAGACCTGCTGGAGGAGCCCTGCGCCCCCGCCTGATAGGCGAGTGCACAGCCAGCAGGGAAGCGAGCCTCCTCGGGGGAAGAGGAGGCAGCCAGCCCCGTCAAGTGAAAGCCCTGCTTGCACGGAGCTAAGTGCGCCTCCAGTACGGCAGAGCTCTAGCTCTGCTCAGAGCCCCGATCTGGCAGAGTTCCTGGCGCCGAGGCTGCTCTGCCGGGGGCTAGCCTTGCCCAGACTTGCCTTGCTTTTAGGCTGCCCTCCCCAGGAAGGAGCAGGCAGCAGGAGCCTGGGAGACGCCACTGGCGCCTTCCTTGCCTCAGCTCCAATCCTGCCTTGCCTTTGCACTTAGGTCCCAGTCCGTCCTTAAGGAGAGCTTAGGGGCTGGTGGGTTGCACACTGCCAAGGGCTCCAGCAGTGAGAAGCTCTGTCAGAGGGAAGGAAGGGCAACTGCAGGGCTCCTCCAGCGGTTGCTTGGCCGCCCAGATCAGCGCCGCACGGAGAGCACCAGGCTCCCAGGGCCCCTGGCTGGGGTTTTCAGCCCCGCACACACGGAGGCTGATTCCTTGGGTGCCCAGAAAGTGTATGACAGACGTAGGTTCCCTAGCACTCTCCTCCCCAGCAGAGACATGTGCAGGTGGTTGGGGCCTGATCCTGCGTGTCTGGGTTCCTGCCCACAGCCCCAACTCAGGGGAAGCAGCCCCTGAGGCAAGACCTGCTGGAGGAGCCCTGCGCCCCCGCCTGATAGGCGAGTGCACAGCCAGCAGGGAAGCGAGCCTCCTCGGGGGAAGAGGAGGCAGCCAAGCCCCGTCAAGCTGAAAGCCCTGCTTGCACGGAAGCTAAGTGCGACCTCCAGTACGGCAGAGCTCTAGCTCTGCTCAGAGCCCCGATCTGGCAGAGTTCCTGGCGCCGAGGCTGCTCTGCCGAGGGCTAGCCTTGCCCAGACTTGCCTTGCTTTTAGGCTCCCTCCCCAGGAAGGAGCAGGCTGAGGAGCCTGGGAGACGCCACTGGCGCCTTCCTTGCCTCAGCTCCAATCCTGCCTTGCCTTTGCACTTAGGTCCCAGCGTCCTTGAGGAGGGCTTAGGGGCTGGTGGGTTGCACACTGCCAAGGGCTCCAGCAGTGAGAAGCTCTGTCAGAGGGAAGGGAAGGGCAACTGCAGGGCTCCTCCAGCGGTTCTTGGCCGCCCAGAATCAGCGCCGCACGGAGAGCACCAGGCTCCCAAGGGCCCCTGGCTGGGGTTTTCAGCCCCGCACACACGGAGGCTGATTCCTTGGGTGCCCAGAAAGTGTATGACAGACGTAGGTTCCCTAGCACTCTCCTCCCCAGCAGAGACATGTGCAGGTGGTTGGGGCCTGATCCTGCGTGTCTGGGTTCCTGCCCACAGCCCCAACTCAGGGGAAGCAGCCCCTGAGGCAAGACCTGCTGGAGGAGCCCTGCGCCCCCGCCTGATAGGCGAGTGCACAGCCAGCAGGGAAGCGAGCCTCCTCGGGGGAAGAGGAGGCAGCCAGCCCCGTCAAGTGAAAGCCCTGCTTGCACGGAGCTAAGTGCGCCTCCAGTACGGCAGAGCTCTAGCTCTGCTCAGAGCCCCGATCTGGCAGAGTTCCTGGCGCCGAGGCTGCTCTGCCGGGGCTAGCCTTGCCCAGACTTGCCTTGCTTTTAGGCTCCCTCCCCAGGAAGGAGCAGGCTGAGCGAGCCTGGGAGACGCCACTGGCGCCTTCCTTGCCTCAGCTCCAATCCTGCCTTGCCTTTGCACTTAGGTCCCAGCGTCCTTGAGGAGGGCTTAGGGGCTGGTGGGTTGCACACTGCCAAGGGCTCCAGCAGTGAGAAGCTCTGTCAGAGGGAAGGGAAGGGCAACTGCAGGGCTCCTCCAGCGGTTCCTTGGCCGCCCAGATCAGCGCCGCACGGAGAGCACCAGGCTCCCAGGGCCCCTGGCTGGGGTTTTCAGCCCCGCACACGGAGGCTGATTCCTTGGGTGCCCAGAAAGTGTATGACAGACGTAGGTTCCCTAGCACTCTCCTCCCCAGCAGAGACATGTGCAGGTGTTTGGGGCCTGATCCTGCGTGTCTGGGTTCCTGCCCACAGCCCCAACTCAGGGGAAGCAGCCCCTGAGGCAAGACCTGCTGGAGGAGCCCTGCGCCCCCGCCTGATAGGCGAGTGCACAGCCAGCAGGGAAGCGAGCCTCCTCGGGGGAAGAGGAGGCAGCCAAGCCCCGTCAAGCTGAAAGCCCTGCTTGCACGGAGCTAAGTGCGCCTCCAGTACGGCAGAGCTCTAGCTCTGCTCAGAGCCCCGATCTGGCAGAGTTCCTGGCGCCGAGGCTGCTCTGCCGGGGCTAGCCTTGCCCAGACTTGCCTTGCTTTTAGGCTCCCTCCCCAGGAAGGAGCAGGCTGAGGAGCCTGGGAGACGCCACTGGCGCCTTCCTTGCCTCAGCTCCAATCCCTGCCTTGCCTTTGCACTTAGGTCCCAGCGTCCTTGAGGAGGGCTTAGGGGCTGGTGGGTTGCACACTGCCAAGGGCTCCAGCAGTGAGAAGCTCTGTCAGAGGGAAGCGAAGGGCAACTGCAGGGCTCCTCCAGCGGTTCCTTGGCCGCCCAGAATCAGCGCCGCACCGGAGAGCACCAGGCTCCCAGGGCCCCTGGCTGGGTTTTCAGCCCCGCACACACGGAGGCTGATTCCTTGGGTGCCCAGAAAGTGTATGACAGACGTAGGTTCCCTAGCACTCTCCTCCCCAGCAGAGACATGTGCAGGTGGTTGGGGCCTGATCCTGCGTGTCTGGGTTCCTGCCCACAGCCCCAACTCAGGGGAAGCAGCCCCTGAGGCAAGACCTGCTGGAGGAGCCCTGCGCCCCCGCCTGATAGGCGAGTGCACAGCCAGCAGGGAAGCGAGCCTCCTCGGGGAAGAGGAGGCAGCCCAGCCCCGTCAAGTGAAAGCCCTGCTTGCACGGAGCTAAGTGCGCCTCCAGTACGGCAGAGCTCTAGCTCTGCTCAGAGCCCCGATCTGGCAGAGTTCCTGGCGCCGAGGCTGCTCTGCCGGGGGCTAGCCTTGCCCAGACTTGCCTTGCTTTTAGGCTGCCCTCTCCAGGAAGGAGCAGGCAGCAGGAGCCTGGGAGATCGCCACTGGCGCCTTCCTTGCCTCAGCTCCAATCCTGCCTTGCCTTTGCACTTAGGTCCCAGTCCTCCTTAAGGAGAGCTTAGGGGCTGGTGGGTTGCACACTGCCAAGGGCTCCAGCAGTGAGAACTCTGTCAGAGGGAAGGGAAGGGCAACTGCAGGGCTCCTCCAGCGGTTGCTTGGCCGCCCAGATTCAGCGCCACACGGAGAGCACCAGGCTCCCAGGGCCCCTGGCTGGGTTTTCAGCCCCGCACACACGGAGGCTGATTCCTTGGGTGCCCAGAAAGTGTATGACAGACGTAGGTTCCCTAGCACTCTCCTCCCCAGCAGAGACATGTGCAGGTGTTTGGGGCCTGATCCTGCGTGTCTGGGTTCCTGCCCACAGCCCCAACTCAGGGGAAGCAGCCCCTGAGGCAAGACCTGCTGGAGGAGCCCTGCGCCCCCGCCTGATAGGCGAGTGCACAGCCAGCAGGGAAGCGAGCCTCCTCGGGGGAAGAGGAGGCAGCCAAGTCCCCGTCAAGCTGAAATCCCTGCTTGCACGAAGCTAAGTGCGACTCCAGTACGGCAGATCTCTAGCTCTGTTCAGAGCCCCGATCTGGCAGAGTTCCTGGCACCAAGATGCTCTGCCATAGGCGAGCCTTGCGCAGACTTGCCTTGCTTTAAGGCTCCCTCCCCAGGAAGGAGCAGGCTGTGTGAGGCCTCGGAAACGCCACTGGCGCCTTCCTGGCTTCAGCTCCTACCCCTGCCTTGCCTTTGCACTTAGGTCCCAAGCGTCCTTGAGGAGGGCTTAGGGGCTGGTGGGTTGCACACTGCCAAGGGCTCCAGCAGTGAAAGCTCTGTCAGAGGGAAGCGAAGGGCAACAGCAGGGCTCCTTCCAGCGGTTCCTTGGCCGCCCAGACAAAGCTCCGCACGGAGAGCACCAGGCTTCCAAGGGCCCCTGGCTGGGTTTTGCATCCCCACACTCCAGGAGGCTGACTCCGTGGGTGCCTAGAAAGTGTGTGACAGACGTAGGTTCCCTAGCACTCTCCTCCCCAGCAGAGACATGTGCAGGTGGTTGGGGCCTGATCCTGCGTGTCTGGGTTCCCGCCCACAGCCCCAACTCAGGGGAAGCAGCCCCTGAGGCAAGACCTGCTGGAGGAGCCCTGCGCGCCCGCCTGATAGGCGAGAGCACAGCCAGCAGTGTAGCGAGCCTCCTCGGGAGAAGAGGAGGCAGCCGAGCCCCAGTCAAGAGGAAAGCCCTGCTTGCACGGAGCTAAGTGCGCCTCCAGTACGGCAGAGCTCTAGCTCTGCTCAGAGCCCCGATCTGGCAGAGTTCCTGGCGCGAGGCTGCTCTGCCGGGGGCTCGCCTTGCCCAGACTTGCCTTGCTTTTAGGCTCCCTCCCCAGGAAGGAGCTGTCTGAGCGAGCCTGGGAGACGCCACTGGCGCCTTCCTTGCCTCAGCTCCAATCCTGCCTTGCCTTTGCACATTAGGTGCCCAGGCGTCCTTGAGGAGGGCTTAGGGGTGGTGGGTTGCACACTGCCAAGGGCTCCAGCAGTGAGAGCTCTGTCAGAGGGAAGGAAGGGCAACTGCAGGGCTCCTCCAGCGGTTTCTAGGCCGCCCTAGAATCAGCGCCGCACCGGAGAGCACCAGGCTCCCAGGGCCCCTGGCTGGGGTTTTCAGCCCCGCACACACGGAGGCTGATTCCTTGGGTGCCCAGAAAGTGTATGACAGACGTAGGTTCCCTAGCACTCTCCTCCCCAGCAGAGACATGTGCAGGTGTTGGGGCCTGATCCTGCGTGTCTGGGTTCCTGCCCACAGCCCCAACTCAGGGGAAGCAGCCCCTGAGGCAAGACCTGCTGGAGGAGCCCTGCGCCCCCGCCTGATAGGCGAGTGCACAGCCAGCAGGGAAGCGAGCCTCCTCGGGGGAAGAGGAGGCAGCCCAGCCCCGTCAAGTGAAAGCCCTGCTTGCACGGAGCTAAGTGCGCCTCCAGTACGGCAGAGCTCTAGCTCTGCTCAGAGCCCCGATCTGGCAGAGTTCCTGGCGCCGAGGCTGCTCTGCCGGGGCTAGCCTTGCCCAGACTTGCCTTGCTTTTAGGCTGCCTCTCCCAGGAAGGAGCAGGCAGCAGGAGCCTGGGAGATCGCCACTGGCGCCTTCCTTGCCTCAGCTCCAATCCTGCCTTGCCTTTGCACTTAGGTCCCAGTCCTCCTTAAGGAGAGCTTAGGGGCTGGTGGGTTGCACACTGCCAAGGGCTCCAGCAGTGAGAACTCTGTCAGAGGGAAGGGAAGGGCAACTGCAGGGCTCCTCCAGCGGTTGCTTGGCCGCCCAGATTCAGCGCCACACGGAGAGCACCAGGCTCCCAGGGCCCCTGGCTGGGGTTTTCAGCCCCGCACACACGGAGGCTGATTCCTTGGGTGCCCAGAAAGTGTATGACAGACGTAGGTTCCCTAGCACTCTCCTCCCCAGCAGAGACATGTGCAGGTGTTTGGGGCCTGATCCTGCGTGTCTGGGTTCCTGCCCACAGCCCCAACTCAGGGGAAGCAGCCCCTGAGGCAAGACCTGCTGGAGGAGCCCTGCGCCCCCGCCTGATAGGCGAGTGCACAGCCAGCAGGGAAGCGAGCCTCCTCGGGGAAGAGGAGGCAGCCAAGTCCCCGTCAAGCTGAAATCCCTGCTTACACGAAGCTAAGTGCGACTCCAGTACGGCAGATCTCTAGCTCTGTTCAGAGGCCCCGATCTGGCAGAGTTCCTGGCACCAAGATGCTCTGCCATAGGCGAGCCTTGCGCAGACTTGCCTTGCTTTAAGGCTCCCTCCCCAGGAAGGAGCAGGCTGTGTGAGGCCTCGGAAACGCCACTGGCGCCTTCCTTGCCTTCAGCTCCAATCCCTGCCTTGCCTTTGCACTTAGGTCCCAAGCGTCCTTGAGGAGGGCTTAGGGGCTGGTGGGTTGCACACTGCCAAGGGCTCCAGCAGTGAAAGCTCTGTCAGAGGGAAGCGAAGGGCAACAGCAGGGCTCCTTCCAGCGGTTCCTTGGCCGCCCAGACAAAGCTCCGCACGGAGAGCACCAGGTTCCAAGGGCCCCTGGCTGGGTTTTGCATCCCCACACTCCAGAGGCTGACTCCGTGGGTGCCTAGAAAGTGTATGACAGACGTAGGTTCCCTAGCACTCTCCTCCCCAGCAGAGACATGTGCAGGTGGTTGGGGCCTGATCCTGCGTGTCTGGGTTCCCGCCCACAGCCCCAACTCAGGGGAAGCAGCCCCTGAGGCAAGACCTGCTGGAGGAGCCCTGCGCCCCCGCCTGATAGGCGAGAGCACAGCCAGCAGGTAGCGAGCCTCCTCGGGAGAAGAGGAGGCAGCCGAGCCCAGTCAAGAGGAAAGCCCTGCTTGCACGGAGCTAAGTGCGCCTCCAGTACGGCAGAGCTCTAGCTCTGCTCAGAGCCCCGATCTGGCAGAGTTCCTGGCGCGAGGCTGCTCTGCCGGGGGCTAGCCTTGCCCAGACTTGCCTTGCTTTTAGGCTGCCTCTCCCAGGAAGGAGCAGTCAGCAGGAGCCTGGGAGTCGCCACTGGCGCCTTTCCTTGCCTCAGCTCCAATCCTGCCTTGCCTTTGCACTTAGGTCCCAGTCCTCCTTAAGGAGAGCTTAGGGGCTGGTGGGTTGCACACTGCCAAGGGCTCCAGCAGTGAGAACTCTGTCAGAGGGAAGGGAAGGGCAACTGCAGGGCTCCTCCAGCGGTTGCTTGGCCGCCCAGATTCAGCGCCACACGGAGAGCACCAGGCTCCCAGGGCCCCTGGCTGGGGTTTTCAGCCCCGCACACACGGAGGCTGATTCCTTGGGTGCCCAGAAAGTGTATGACAGACGTAGGTTCCCTAGCACTCTCCTCCCCAGCAGAGACATGTGCAGGTGTTTGGGGCCTGATCCTGCGTGTCTGGGTTCCTGCCCACAGCCCCAACTCAGGGGAAGCAGCCCCTGAGGCAAGACCTGCTGGAGGAGCCCTGCGCCCCCGCCTGATAGGCGAGTGCACAGCCAGCAGGGAAGCGAGCCTCCTCGGGGGAAGAGGAGGCAGCAAGTCCCCGTCAAGCTGAAATCCCTGCTTACACGAAGCTAAGTGCGACTCCAGTACGGCAGATCTCTAGCTCTGTTCAGAGGCCCGATCTGGCAGAGTTCCTGGCACCAAGATGCTCTGCCATAGGCGAGCCTTGCGCAGACTTGCCTTGCTTTAAGGCTCCCTCCCCAGGAAGGAGCAGGCTGTGTGAGGCTCGGAAACGCCACTGGCGCCTTCCTGGCTTCAGCTCTACCCCTGCCTTGCCTTTGCACTTAGGTCCCAAGCGTCCTTGAGGAGGGCTTAGGGGCTGGTGGGTTGCACACTGCCAAGGGCTCCAGCAGTGAAAGCTCTGTCAGAGGGAAGCGAAGGGCAACAGCAGGGCTCCTTCAGCGGTTCCTTGGCCGCCCAGACAAAGCTCCGCACGGAGAGCACCAGGTTCCAAGGGCCCCTGGCTGGGTTTTGCATCCCCACACTCCCAGAGGCTGACTCCGTGGGTGCCTAGAAAGTGTGTGAGAGACGTAGGTTCCCTAGCACTCTCCTCCCCAGCAGAGACATGTGCAGGTGGTTGGGGCCTTATCCTGCGTGTCTGGGTTCCCGCCCACAGCCTCAACTCAGGGGAAGCAGCCCCTGAGGCAAGACCTGCTGGAGGAGCCCTGCGCGCCCGCCTGATAGGCGAGAGCACAGCCAGCAGTGTAGCGAGCCTCCTCGGGAGAAGAGGAGGCAGCCGAGCCCAGTCAAGAGGAAAGCCCTGCTTGCACGGAGCTAAGTGGGCCTCCAGTACGGCAGAGCTCTAGCTCTGCTCAGAGCCCCGATCTGGCAGAGTTTCTGGCGCGAGGCTGCTCGGCCGGGGGCTCGCCTTGCCCAGACTTGCCTTGCTTTTAGGCTCCCTCCCCAGGAAGGAGCTGTCTGAGCGAGCCTGGGAGACGCCACTGGTGCCTTCCTTGCCTCAGCTCCAATCCTGCCTTGCCTTTGCACATAGGTGCCAGGCGTCGTTGGGGAGGGCTTAGGGGTGGTGGGTTGCACACTGCCAAGGGCTTCAGCAGTGAGAGCTCTGTCAGAGGGAAGGGAAGGGCAACTGCAGGGCTCCTCCAGCGGTTTCTAGGCCGCCTAGAATCAGCGCCGCACCGAGAGCACCAGGCTCCCAGGGCCCCTGGCTGGGGTTTTCAGCCCCGCACACACGGAGGCTGATTCCTTGGGTGCCCAGAAAGTGTATGACAGACGTAGGTTCCCTAGCACTCTCCTCCCCAGCAGAGACATGTGCAGGTGGTTGGGGCCTGATCCTGCGTGTCTGGGTTCCTGCCCACAGCCCCAACTCAGGGGAAGCAGCCCCTGAGGCAAGACCTGCTGGAGGAGCCCTGCGCCCCCGCCTGATAGGCGAGTGCACAGCCAGCAGGGAAGCGAGCCTCCTCGGGGGAAGAGGAGGCAGCCCAGCCCCGTCAAGTTGAAAGCCCTGCTTGCACGGAGCTAAGTGCGCCTCCAGTACGGCAGAGCTCTAGCTCTGCTCAGAGCCCCGATCTGGCAGAGTTCCTGGCGCGAGGCTGCTCTGCCGGGGCTAGCCTTGCCCAGACTTGCCTTGCTTTTAGGCTGCCTCTCCAGGAAGGAGCAGGCAGCAGGAGCCTGGGAGTCGCCACTGGCGCCTTTCTTGCCTCAGCTCCAATCCTGCCTTGCCTTTGCACTTAGGTCCCAGTCCTCCTTAAGGAGAGCTTAGGGGCTGGTGGGTTGCACACTGCCAAGGGCTCCAGCAGTGAGAATTCTGTCAGAGGGAAGGGAAGGGCAACTGCAGGGCTCCTCCAGCGGTTGCTTGGCCGCCCAGATTCAGCGCCACACGGAGAGCACCAGGCTCCCAGGCCCCTGGCTGGGGTTTTCAGCCCCGCACACACGGAGGCTGATTCCTTGGGTGCCCAGAAAGTGTATGACAGACGTAGGTTCCCTAGCACTCTCCTCCCCAGCAGAGACATGTGCAGGTGTTTGGGGCCTGATCCTGCGTGTCTGGGTTCCTGCCCACAGCCCCAACTCAGGGGAAGCAGCCCCTGAGGCAAGACCTGCTGGAGGAGCCCTGCGCCCCCGCCTGATAGGCGAGTGCACAGCCAGCAGGGAAGCGAGCCTCCTCGGGGGAAGAGGAGGCAGCAAGTCCCCGTCAAGCTGAAATCCCTGCTTACACGAAGCTAAGTGCGACTCCAGTACGGCAGATCTCTAGCTCTGTTCAGAGGCCCGATCTGGCAGAGTTCCTGGCACCAAGATGCTCTGCCATAGGCGAGCCTTGCGCAGACTTGCCTTGCTTTAAGGCTCCCTCCCCAGGAAGGAGCAGGCTGTGTGAGGCTCGGAAACGCCACTGGCGCCTTCCTGGCTTCAGCTCTACCCCTGCCTTGCCTTTGCACTTAGGTCCCAAGCGTCCTTGAGGAGGGCTTAGGGGCTGGTGGGTTGCACACTGCCAAGGGCTCCAGCAGTGAAAGCTCTGTCAGAGGGAAGCGAAGGGCAACAGCAGGGCTCCTTCAGCGGTTCCTTGGCCGCCCAGACAAAGCTCCGCACGGAGAGCACCAGGTTCCAAGGGCCCCTGGCTGGGTTTTGCATCCCCACACTCCCAGAGGCTGACTCCGTGGGTGCCTAGAAAGTGTGTGAGAGACGTAGGTTCCCTAGCACTCTCCTCCCCAGCAGAGACATGTGCAGGTGGTTGGGGCCTTATCCTGCGTGTCTGGGTTCCCGCCCACAGCCTCAACTCAGGGGAAGCAGCCCCTGAGGCAAGACCTGCTGGAGGAGCCCTGCGCGCCCGCCTGATAGGCGAGAGCACAGCCAGCAGTGTAGCGAGCCTCCTCGGGAGAAGAGGAGGCAGCCGAGCCCAGTCAAGAGGAAAGCCCTGCTTGCACGGAGCTAAGTGGCCTCCAGTACGGCAGAGCTCTAGCTCTGCTCAGAGCCCCGATCTGGCAGAGTTTCTGGCGCGAGGCTGCTCGGCCGGGGGCTCGCCTTGCCCAGACTTGCCTTGCTTTTAGGCTCCCTCCCCAGGAAGGAGCTGTCTGAGCGAGCCTGGGAGACGCCACTGGTGCCTTCCTTGCCTCAGCTCCAATCCTGCCTTGCCTTTGCACATAGGTGCCAGGCGTCGTTGGGAGGGCTTAGGGGTGGTGGGTTGCACACTGCCAAGGGCTTCAGCAGTGAGAGCTCTGTCAGAGGGAAGGGAAGGGCAACTGCAGGGCTCCTCCAGCGGTTTCTAGGCCGCCTAGAATCAGCGCCGCACCGAGAGCACCAGGCTCCCAGGGCCCCTGGCTGGGGTTTTCAGCCCCGCACACACGGAGGCTGATTCCTTGGGTGCCCAGAAAGTGTATGACAGACGTAGGTTCCCTAGCACTCTCCTCCCCAGCAGAGACATGTGCAGGTGTTTGGGGCCTGATCCTGCGTGTCTGGGTTCCTGCCCACAGCCCCAACTCAGGGGAAGCAGCCCCTGAGGCAAGACCTGCTGGAGGAGCCCTGCGCCCCCGCCTGATAGGCGAGTGCACAGCCAGCAGGGAAGCGAGCCTCCTCGGGGGAAGAGGAGGCAGCCAAGTCCCCGTCAAGCTGAAATCCCTGCTTACACGAAGCTAAGTGCGCCTCCAGTACGGCAGATCTCTAGCTCTGCTCAGAGCCCGATCTGGCAGAGTTCCTGGCACCAAGATGCTCTGCCATAGGCGAGCC
>NW_017208968.1:0-3615 GCF_001704415.2 Capra hircus | reverse complement strand
AGGAAGGATGTAGGATGACCTGGAATACATGGCTTGAACCTTCGTCAATCACTCTAAATCATCTCATCCAAGAGATGTTTTTTTTTCCACTGAAATATTATGTGTTTTTTCTAACTGCAGTATTGTTCCATTTTTCGCTACAGTATTCTATTGTTACATGATTCTTTTTCTTCATTTTGAAAAAGGTTCCTCCATTATCCTACATTATCTTCATGCTATTCTAGTGGCTCTCCTGCACAGCAAAGGCAAATGGAAGTGATGTCTAAACTCTGCCATCATTTCCTTTTGTTCTAGACAGGCTTTTTAAATGCTGGAGTGTTCCATTCTCAGAGCTTTTTTTTTTTTTTTTTTTGCTTTTCTTTGAGGAATGATTTCATTACTCAATGTTGTAGTTAAGTTACGCCCCTGCCCCGAACTTTATAATTGACAAAATAACAGTTGAGTGTATTTAAGATGTACAGTGTGAGGTTCTGTTATCAGTGTACACTGTGAAATGATTACTACCATCAAACTAATTAACATACCCATCCACCTCACATGGTTACCTTTTTTGTGAATTACACTTAGGTGATCTTACCCAATTTTGTTGGTTTAAAACATTGTTTGCTGGTTACTCTCAAAGATCGTTTTTCAGGTTTCTTCTCCTCCCTTAGGTGTTTTATCTAATAATTACTTGCTAACCCTACTGGCATGTCTTACAGCATCTAAATTTAATGGCATCAAAATGACCTGAGTTCCACCCCAAGTCTGCAGTAGTCCCCATCTTAAACACTACCTAACAAGTTGTTGAAGCCAAGAATCTGAGACATATTCCTCTCTTTTCCTCACCTCCCCACATCAAATGCATCAGCATGACCTGTTGGTTTTTACCCCAAAAGAATAATCACTAGAATCTAAGTTTCATCATGGAATTGCATTTTGTCTGTGCCGTTCAATTATGTATTCTAATGATGTATGTAGCTCCTGTCACACAATATGAATCAAATATTTTGGAATGAATGAATGAATCTTGACTCTGACCACTTTGATGACCAGTACCACAGTCTATGCCAGCAGCATGTCCCCATATTTCTGTGATAGCCTCCTGACTAATCTGCTGCTGCTTCTCATGAACTACCTTCTCAACATCCTGATATTCGCTATGTTGAATCTAGCCAGTGATTCTAATCCAATCAGAATAAAATCTATTCATTCATACTGGTCTACAAAGTCTTATATGAACTTGAAATTACATTTCTCGACCTCATTTCCTACTCTTTTATCTTTCTCATTCTCTACCACCTGCTCTAATACTGCCCATGTTTCCCCCAAACACCTTATCGTAGGACTCACTGGCACACTTGTGAAAAGTAGTAATTTCAGTGACCCTCCTGCAGACTCTGTTTCACAAGATTTGAGGTGTGACACTCTCTCTATTCTTAACAAGCATTCCAAGTGTCTTATGATAAGATACAGATACAATCTAAGAATCCTCCACATAGCATTCCATGAAAGTATTCCCAGTTATTCAGAATCAGGGAGCAAAATGAAACTTCTTTTCTATTTCTGGTCTGGGAGAGCATACAGTCAGTAGGTAATTACTAAGCTAAACCAGGGAATTCTGAGAATATAATTTATGTAACTGTAATACCTTTACATTCTAGTAATTTTTTCCTGAGTGGGCACATGTGACCCCAAACTTCTGCCACTTTGTGCTAGACATCAATGGAAGAGTTCAAGAAATGGTTAGCACCATCAGGGAGGTGAAAATTGAGAGAGGCTTGATATTGAGCAATGTGCAGCGAAGGGCGTGCGCCGCTGTGTATTGTTTCCTGGGATGAGGGAGAGAGAGAAGAGGGCAGCACACAGGCTGCCAGCCCAGAGTATGTGAAGGAAGCATTTTGGCACATGCTGTAATAACTCAGTTTTTACACCTATAAGCTCGTCAATGTAAGCAACATCTAATTGCAATGTTCAGACTTCCTTGGTGGTCCAGTGGTTAAGAATATGCCTGCCAATGCAGGGGACATGGGTTTGATCCCTGGTCCAGGAAGAGTCCACATGCCACAGGGCAACTAAGCCCATGCTCTGCTAGTAGAGAAGCTAGTGCAATGAAAAGCCCGTGTACTGCAACTAGAGAGTAACCCCCACTCTCTGCATCTAGAGAAAAGCCCTTCAGCAGCAAGGAAGACCTAGCACAACCAAAAATTAGTAAATAAAAATTTTAAAAAGAGCATACCTTACAATGTTCACCTTTACATCTAGGTATTTGGAAGCATTAAAATTGACAATGAAACATTTTTGTTTTTGCTCCGACAGAGTAGTATGTAACTATGGCTTTACCAGCGGGTTCAATTTATCATTTTTTAGGGGAGGAGATTTTGAAAACTATCTTTCATCTCCTGTGTGTAAAACTTTAACTTCAGTTCTCTAGTGATATTGTTACAGGCACTAATGTTCTACATACCAAAGAGCATGTTTCTCTCCTGGAATCTGAAACTGAAAACAAGTGCAAGTCTTCTGGAGTGCTATATGAAATTGTATTATAAACCAGACCACTGCTTCCCAAATGCGTCTGCACTTGGAATTACCTGGGGAGCTTCAGAGATACTCCTGTGCCCCATTCCGAGACTGAGATGAATGGGTATGAGGTATGACCAAGGTTTGGGATTTTTGAAAGATCTCCAAGCTATTCAATGTGCAGGCAAGTTTGGGAACCACTGAAGGGAGATTTTGAGCCATGTATTTCCAACTTCAACTTCTAGGTAATGTAAATTTGGAGTTTCTGCATTAAAATTTAAGTTGAGACAATGAAATCAGTCTACTTGGATTTATCAGGTTGAAATCAACATGATTAGGGACCTTATTTACATAAAGCCAAGCAATTCATGAAAAAGTCAAAGTAGTTTTGTGCTCAAAGACACACAAACTGTTAATGTTCAAAATTATATATGTTTTTTAAAGTCGATTTTGCAGATGGAATATACATGATACTAAGGCTAGGCTTTGCAAACACAAGGCTCTCGTTTGATTTTAATTTCAGATAAACGAGGAATAATGTGTTAATATAAGTCTGTTCATGTAACATCTGGATGTATCATTATACAAATATTGTTTATCGATTTATGCTGAAATTCAGGCTTGTGTGCCTGTTTATTTTTTAATTGATATATATAGTTAATTTACAACCTGTTGTGTTAGTTTCAGTGTACAGGCAAAGAATTCAGATCATATATATGTGTGTATATATATGATAATCTTATTCAGATTTCTTTTCCATTATCAGTTATTATAAGATACTGACGTAAACTTCCTGTCGCTATACAGTAGTCCTTGTCATTTATTTTATATATATAGGATATATATATATGTATTGTAATATTTATTAAATGAAGATAATTGCTTTCAATGTGTATTGGTTCTTGCTATATATCTGTGTTGAATCAGTCATAAGTGTATATTGTCCCCTCCCTAGTGAGCCTCCCCCACCCCCAACCTGATCCTACCCCTCTAGGTGTCACAGAATAATTTTGAGCTCCCTGTTTTTAAATGCACTTCCACTAGCATACTAACTTTACATATGCTAATGTAGAGTTTTCAGTGCTTACTCTCACACTTTGTCCGCTCCTCCTTCTC
>NW_017208967.1:0-3616 GCF_001704415.2 Capra hircus | reverse complement strand
TGGTGGGTTGCACACTGCCAAGGGCTTCAGCAGTGAGAACTCTGTCAGAGGGAAGGGAAGGGCAACTGCAGGGCTCCTCCAGCGGTTGCTTGGCCGCCCAGATTCAGCGCCACACGGAGAGCACCAGGCTCCCAGGTCCCCTGGCTGGGGTTTTCAGCCCGCACACACGGAGGCTGATTCCTTGGGTGCCCAGAAAGTGTATGACAGACGTAGGTTCCCTAGCACTCTCCTCCCCAGCAGAGACATGTGCAGGTGTTTGGGGCCTGATCCTGCGTGTCTGGGTTCCTGCCCACAGCCCCAACTCAGGGGAAGCAGCCCCTGAGGCAAGACCTGCTGGAGGAGCCCTGCGCCCCCGCCTGATAGGCGAGTGCACAGCGCCAGCAGGGAAGCGAGCCTCCTCGGGGGGAAGAGGAGGCAGCAAGTCCCCGTCAAGCTGAAATCCCTGCTTACACGAAGCTAAGTGCGACTCCAGTACGGCAGATCTCTAGCTCTGTTCAGAGGCCCGATCTGGCAGAGTTCCTGGCACCAAGATGCTCTGCCATAGGCGAGCCTTGCGCAGACTTGCCTTGCTTTAAGGCTCCCTCCCAGGAAGGAGCAGGCTGTGTGAGGCTCGGAAACGCCACTGGCGCCTTCCTGGCTTCAGCTCTACCCCTGCCTTGCCTTTGCACTTAGGTCCCAAGCGTCCTTGAGGAGGGCTTAGGGCTGGTGGGTTGCACACTGCCAAGGGCTCCAGCAGTGAAAGCTCTGTCAGAGGGAAGCGAAGGGCAACAGCAGGGCTCCTTCAGCGGTTCCTTGGCCGCCCAGACAAAGCTCCGCACGGAGAGCACCAGGTTCCAAGGGCCCCTGGCTGGGTTTTGCATCCCCACACTCCCAGAGGCTGACTCCGTGGGTGCCTAGAAAGTGTGTGAGAGACGTAGGTTCCCTAGCACTCTCCTCCCAGCAGAGACATGTGCAGGTGGTTGGGGCTTATCCTGCGTGTCTGGGTTCCCGCCCACAGCCTCAACTCAGGGGAAGCAGCCCCTGAGGCAAGACCTGCTGGAGGAGCCCTGCGCGCCCGCCTGATAGGCGAGAGCACAGCCAGCAGTGTAGCGAGCCTCCTCGGGAGAAGAGGAGGCAGCCGAGCCCAGTCAAGAGGAAAGCCCTGCTTGCACGGAGCTAAGTGGGCCTCCAGTACGGCAGAGCTCTAGCTCTGCTCAGAGCCCCGATCTGGCAGAGTTTCTGGCGCGAGGCTGCTCGCCGGGGCTCGCCTTGCCCAGACTTGCCTTGCTTTTAGGCTCCCTCCCCAGGAAGGAGCTGTCTGAGCGAGCCTGGGAGACGCCACTGGTGCCTTCCTTGCCTCAGCTCCAATCCTGCCTTGCCTTTGCACATAGGTGCCAGGCGTCGTTGGGGAGGGCTTAGGGGGTGGTGGGTTGCACACTGCCAAGGGCTTCAGCAGTGAGAGCTCTGTCAGAGGGAAGGGAAGGGCAACTGCAGGGCTCCTCCAGCGGTTTCTAGGCCGCCTAGAATCAGCGCCGCACCGAGAGCACCAGGCTCCCAGGGCCCCTGGCTGGGGTTTTCAGCCCCGCACACACGGAGGCTGATTCCTTGGGTGCCCCAGAAAGTGTATGACAGACGTAGGTTCCCTAGCACTCTCCTCCCCAGCAGAGACATGTGCAGGTGTTTGGGGCCTGATCCTGCGTGTCTGGGTTCCTGCCCACAGCCCCAACTCAGGGGAAGCAGCCCCTGAGGCAAGACCTGCTGGAGGAGCCCTGCGCCCCGCCTGATAGGCGAGTGCACAGCCAGCAGGGAAGCGAGCCTCCTCGGGGAAGAGGAGGCAGCAAGTCCCGTCAAGCTGAAATCCCTGCTTACACGAAGCTAAGTGCGACTCCAGTACGGCAGATCTCTAGCTCTGTTCAGAGGCCCGATCTGGCAGAGTTCCTGGCACCAAGATGCTCTGCCATAGGCGAGCCTTGCGCAGACTTGCCTTGCTTTTAAGGCCTCCTCCCCAGGAAGGAGCAGGCTGTGTGAGGCTCGGAAACGCCACTGGCGCCTTCCTGGCTTCAGCTCTACCCTGCCTTGCCTTTGCACTTAGGTCCCAAGCGTCCTTGAGGAGGGCTTAGGGGCTGGTGGGTTGCACACTGCCAAGGGCTCCAGCAGTGAAAGCTCTGTCAGAGGGAAGCGAAGGGCAACAGCAGGGCTCCTTCAGCGGTTGCTTGGCCGCCCAGACAAAGCTCCGCACGGAGAGCACCAGGTTCCAAGGGCCCCTGGCTGGGTTTTTGCATCCCCACACTACCAGAGGCTGACTCCTGGGTGCCTAGAAAGTGTGTGAGAGACGTAGGTTCCCTAGCACTCTCCTCCCCAGCAGAGACATGTGCAGGTGGTTGGGGCCTGATCCTGCGTGTCTGGGTTCCCGCCCACAGCCCAACTCAGGGGAAGCAGCCCCTGAGGCAAGACCTGCTGGAGGAGCCCTGCGCGCCGCCTGATAGGCGAGAGCACAGCCAGCAGTGTAAGCGAGCCTCCTCGGGAGAAGAGGAGGCAGCCGAGCCCAGTCAAGAGAAGCCCTGCTTGCACGGAGCTAAGTGCGCCTCCAGTACGGCAGAGCTCTAGCTCTGCTCAGAGCCCCGATCTGGCAGAGTTTCTGGCGCGAGGCTGCTCGCCGGGGGCTCGCCTTGCCCAGACTTGCCTTGCTTTTAGGCTCCCTCCCCAGGAAGGAGCTGTCTGAGCGAGCCTGGGAGACGCCACTGGTGCCTTCCTTGCCTCAGCTCCAATCCTGCCTTGCCTTTGCACATAGGTGCCAGGCGTCGTTGGGGAGGGCTTAGGGGGTGGTGGGTTGCACACTGCCAAGGGCTTCAGCAGTGAGAGCTCTGTCAGAGGGAAGGGAAGGGCAACTGCAGGGCTCCTCCAGCGGTTTCTAGGCCGCCTAGAATCAGCGCCGCACCGAGAGCACCAGGCTCCAGGGCCCCTGGCTGGGGTTTTTCAGCCCGCACACACGGAGGCTGATTCCTTGGGTGCCCAGAAAGTTGTATGAGACGTAGGTTCCCTAGCACTCTCCTCCCCAGCAGAGACATGTGCAGGTGTTGGGGGCCTGATCCTGCGTGTCTGGGTTCCCCACAGCCCAACTCAGGGGAAGCAGCCCCTGAGGCAAGACCTGCTGAGGAGCCCTGCGCGCCCCGCCTGATAGGCGAGTGCACAGCCAGCAGGGAAGCGAGCCTCCTCGGGGAAGAGGAGGCAGCCCAGCCCCGTCAAGTTGAAAAGCCCTGCTTGCACGGAGCTAAGTGCGCCTCAGTACGGCAGAGCTCTAGCTCTGCTCAGAGCCCCGATCTGGCAGAGTTCCTGGCGCGAGGCTGCTCTGCCGGGGCTAGCCTTGCCCAGACTTGCCTTGCTTTTAGGCTGCCTCTCCAGGAAGGAGCAGGCAGCAGGAGCCTGGGAGTCGCCACTGGCGCCTTTCTTGCCTCAGCTCCAATCCTGCCTTGCCTTTGCACTTAGGTCCCAGTCCTCCTTAAGGAGAGCTTAGGGGCTGGTGGGTTGCACACTGCCAAGGGCTCCAGCAGTGAGAATTCTGTCAAGAGGGAAGGAAGGGCAACTGCAGGGGGCTCCTCCAGCGGTTGCTTGGCCGCCCAGATTCAGCGCCACACGG
>NW_017208966.1:0-3616 GCF_001704415.2 Capra hircus | reverse complement strand
CAACAGGAGGCGCTCTCCACAGGAAAGGAGAGAGGACTCCAGGGTTGTGCCCCATTCCCAGAGTCCCGCAGATGTCTCAGTCCATTCGCAGGGAAACCTGTTTTCCCTGCACTGCCTCGACTTTCAAGCCGAGGATCGACTCACACCACAGTGGCACGTGGACAGCCCTGTGGGAAGCTCGTGGGAAAGCCACAGGATCACTTGATCCACGCGAAGAGGAGCATGACACTGCTGCTACAGCTCGGGGAGGAAAGTGGCACGTGCATGGCCCCACTCGAGACGAGGATGACACCACTGGGGGACTCCAGAAGTACCCCAAGATCCATGTCAGCAGTGGAGAATAATCCTCAGGTTCCAGCACCGACTCCACACAAGATCTTAGGCCCGCATCGACGGAGAGGAATCCCGACAGGCCCGAAGCAACTCGCATGGGACTCGCCTTTCCTGAGGCCACCAGAGCGGGTCCCTGAGGTCCCCGTCGTAAGTTGAGAGCACCTGCCGCAACTCGAGAAAATCCAGGAGGTTCTCCCTCAAGGCGACATGAGGCCCATTTCCGCTGATGCGTCTCGAGTCTAATCACATCTAACATCTGGAACTTCCAAAGGTCCTTCACACCCTTGCTGCAACTCAAGAAGTTCCCCGACATACCCGTCTCCACTCGAGAGGAAGCACGAGAGTCCCGCCAACATCCAGAGGAGCCCCGTTTCCGCCTCCTAGCTCGAGAGGAGGGATCCTTTCACAGCGTGGTCGGGAAAGAATTCCCGGCGTTCCTGTTGCATCTCAAGAGGAGGCGCTCTCCACAGGAAAAGGCGAGAGGAAGTCCAGGGTCGTGCCCACCATTCCCAGAGTCCCCTGGATGTCTCAGTCCATTCCAGGGAAAACTGTTTTCCCTGCACTGCCTCGACTTTCAAGCCGAGGATCGACTCACACCACGGTGGCACGAGGAACAGCCCTGTGGGAAAGTCTCGTGGGAAAGCCTCGAGGGAAAACCACATCCCTTGATCCACGCGAAGGGAAGCGCGACACTGCTGCTACAGCTCGGGAGGAAAGCGCACGTGCATGCCCCCTCGAGACGAGGACTGACTGCCCTGGGGAGACTCCAGAAGTACCCAAAAGATCCATGTCTGCACTGGAGAGGAATCCTCAGGTTCCATCACCTAGTCCACACGAGGTCTTAGGCCCCAGCATCGACGGGAGAGGAATCCCGAGAGGCCCCCGAGCAATACGCATGGGACTGTCCTTCCCTGAGGCCACAAGAGCGGGTCCCTGAGGTCCCCGCCGTAAGTCGAGAGCATCTGCCGCAAACTCGAGAAAATCCAGGAGGTTCTCCCCTCCAGGCGAGATGAGGCCCATTTCCGCTTTGGCTTCTCCAGGCAAATCACACCTAACCTCTGGAACTTCCAAAGGGTCCTTCACACCCTTGCTGCAAACTCAAGAAGTTCCCCGACATACCCGTCTCCACTCGAGAGGAACAGGAAAGTCCCGCCCACATCCAGAGGAGCCACGTTTCCGCCTCATAACTCGAGAGGTTTGATCCTTTCCCTGCGTGGTGGGGAAAGAATTCGCGGCGTTCCCGTCCCATCTCAAGAGGAGGCGCTCTCCAGAGAAAAAGCGAGAGGAACTCCAGGGTCGTGCCACCATTCCCAGAGTCCCAAAGATGTCTCAGTCCATCCCAGGGAAACCTGTATTCCCTGCACTGCCTCGACTTTCAAGCCGAGGATCGACTCACACCACAGTGGCACGTGGGACAGCCCTGTGAGAAAGCCTCGTGGAAAGCCTCGAGGGAAAGCCACAGATCCCTTGATCCACGCAAAAGGGAAGTGTGACACTGCTGCTACAGCTCGGGAGGAAAGCGCACGTGCATGGACCCACTCGAGATGAGGCCTGACACCCCTGGGGGACTCCAGAAGTACGCCAAGATCTATGTCAGCCCTGGAGAGGAATTCTCAGGTTCCGGCACCGACTCCACACAAGGCCTTAGGCCCCGGCATCGACGGGAGAGGAATCCCGAGAGGCACCAGAGCAACTCGCATGGGGACTGGCCTTTCCTGAGGCCACCAGAGCGGGTCCCTGAGGTCCCCGTCGTAAGTCGAGAGCACCTGCCGCAACTCGAGAAAATCCAGGAGTTCTCCCCTTCAGGCGAGCTGAGTCCTATTTCCGCTGAGGTATCTCGAGGCTAATCACACCTGACGTCTGGAACTTCCAAAGGGTCATTCACACCCTAGCTGCAACTCAAGAAGTTCCCCGACATACCCGACTCCACTCGAGAGGAAGCACGAGAGTCCCGCCCACATCCAGAGGAGCCCTGTTTCCGCCTCCTAGTTCGAGAGGAGGGATCCTTTCCCTGCGTGTCGGGATAGAATTCCCGGTGTTCCCGTCGCATCTCAAGAAGAGGCGCTCTCCACAGTAAAGGCGAGAGGAACTCCAGGGTCGTGCCACCATTCCAGAGTCCCCTGGATGTCGCATTCCATTCCTGGGAAACCTGTTTCCCTGCACTGCCTCGACTTTCAAGCCGAGGATCGATTCACACCACGGTGGCACGTGGGACAGCCCTGTGGGAAAGCCTCGTGGAAAGCCTCTTAGGAAAGCCTCGAGGGAAAGCCACAGTCCGTTGATCCACACGAAGGGAAGCGTGACACTGCTGCTACATCTCGGGAGGAAAGCGCACGTGCATGCCCCCACTCGAGTAGAGGACTGACTGCACTGGGAGACGCCAGAAGTACCCCAAGATCCATGTCAGCACTGGAGAGGAATCCTCAGGTTCCAGCAGCGACTCCACACAAGATCTTAGGCCCGCGGCATCGACGGGAGAGGAATCCGACAGGCCCCCAAGCAACTCGCATGGGGACTGGCCTTTCCTGAGGCCACCAGAGCGGGTTCCTGAGGTCCCCGTCGTAAGTTGAGAGCACCATCCGCAACTCGAGAATATCCAGGAGGTTCTCCCCTCCAGGTGACATGAGGCCCATTTCCGCTGATGCGTCTCAAGTCTAATCACATCTAACATCTGGAACTTTCCAAAGGGTAATTCACACCCTTGCTGCAACTCAAGAAGTTCCCTGACATACCCGTCTCCACTCGAGAGGAAGCACGAGAGTCCCGCCCACATTCAGAGGAGACCCGTTTCCACCTCTTAGCTAGAGAGGTTTGATCCTTTCCCTGCGTGGTCGGGAAAGAATTTGCACCCCGTCGCATCTCAAGAGGAGGCGCTCTCCAGAGGAAAGGCGAGACGAACTCCAGGGTCGTGCCACCATTCCCAGAGTCCCCCAGATGTCTCAGTCCATTCCAGGGAAACCTGTATTCCCTGCACTGCCTCGATTCAAGCCGAGGATCGACTCACACCACAGTGGCACATGGCACAGCCCTGTGGGAAAGCCTCTTGGGAAAGCCTGGAGAGAAAGCCACAGATCCCTTGATCCATGCGAAGGGAAGCGGGACACTGCTGCTACAGCTCGGGAGGAAAGCGCTCGTGCATGGCCCCACTCGAGACGAGGACTGCCACCCCTGGGGAGACTCCAGAAGTACCCCAAGATCCATGTCAGCACTGGAGAGGAATCCTCAGGTTCCGGCACCGACTCCACACAAGGTAGGAGGCCCGGCATCGATGGAAGAGGAATCC
>NW_017208965.1:0-3617 GCF_001704415.2 Capra hircus | reverse complement strand
ATACTAAAAAAATTGAAGTTTTGATATCGCCACTGCTAAAACTGTGCAATTAAAATTAAAAAATAGCACAGCTTTTGCTTTTTACCTTATTACCAGACAGAAAACCAGACAAAAAAAGCCCCAGAGGATCTAGATCTAGCTTTTTGGGGTGCAAAAAATTGCAGCTTCTAGGCCTTTAAAAGATTTTTTAAAGATATAAAATGTCATGGCTGTTAGACAATAGACAAAACGTTTCTTACATTGCTGAGAGACTAGCGCAGCTCCTGGCCAACATATACTACTGAAAAGGAGTTGGTGGGATTAGAAAAGGTGGTATGCAGGATAAAAATGCTATAGAGTAAGAGGTGAGAGAGAGTTTAAACCTTGGTGAATAGTGAGCTCCCCCGTTGCTGGAAGTATTCAAGCAAGATTAAATGGTTACTTGTCATCTAAAAGGCTATAGACCAGATTTGGGTTATAAAAAAGATCATTAAAAAAGCTTTTCTTGCTTCTATATTTGGGTCTGCCAAAAGTTTTAAAACTGATAATGTCCTTTTAAAGCTGCTGAGAGATTGTTTACTAACTTTAAATGATTTCAAAAAATTATTAGGTTGATATTAATTGGATATGCCCACATTTAAAAACTGACTTTTGTAGATTTAAAGCCTTTTGTTTGATTGCTGAAAAATAAACAATCCTAATCCCAGTTCTAAGAAAAAGTTGACTAGTGTGACACAGTTGGCTTTCGTTAAAGTGAATGAGGCTTTAAATGATCAGTTAATTAAGATTAATATTGCCAAAAAGGAGATTAAATTATTCTTGCCACAAAATGTATACCTACAGGATGCTTGTGACAAGAAGGCCCATTGGTTCCATCTAAATGACCCCCCAAAAATAGTTTTATCTTATCCCAACTTGGTGGAACAATGGCCTCTGCCTAAGAAAAAAATTACTGCCATATTAATTTAAAAGATTAATTCAAGCATACTGATTTATTAAATTGTTTAGTAAAGAGCCATCAAAAATTGTAATTCCATATAACAAAAAACAACTTGATGCTTTTCAAATGTTTGATGATTGGCAGATTGCTATAGGAAATTCTTGTGATCAGATCTTGCATCATTTACCCTCACGTGCTTTGTTAATTCAAAATTAAAAAAGGAGAAATTAAGTATAGTTTTCCCCCATCAGATTTTACAACATGTTCTCTTTGTAATAAGTTAAATGCTGATTCGTTTGGAACAGTAAAATAAAAAGCCATTGGTAAAGCAAAAAGATCTCCAGATAACAAAAAGATCCCGACCCGAATTTGCTGCGGGTCGAGGAAGTGTTTATATTTTTTTCCACAGGGTGCAGATTCGTCAATTTGGATCCCGGACAGACTGATTCGCCACAAAAGAAAAAGGGAACTTCTCTGCCGCCACCGCCGCGGGAAACAGCCGTGCACCAAAAGCTGCGGGCGGGGCCAGCCTGACTGACGGAACCCAGTGCACCGCACTCGCAGCCCCGTAACAGCGCCAGTGTCAGAGGGCGGGGTGAAGGCCGCTGCTCCCACCGGCAGAAGAGGCAAAAGAAACATCAAGATCCCGGCGGGACTAACAGCTGCTGCAGCGCAAACTCCAACCAGAAAATGACTCTATTTACTCTATTTTGGCTTGTCTATCCTCTCCTTATGTTCTTCTTTTCACCAATGATTCCAGAAAACTTAAGGTACCTAATGTAGCGACTTGTGAACCATGGATGTTTTCATCTTGTTTAACTCCTCAAAGTAATGTCTGCTCTTTTGTGGTTTTAAAGATGTCCTGTAACTGTAACAACTTATTGATATGATAATTATGTTCTTGCTGTGTTACAATAACTGTTATTGTTACTATGGCAGCGGTCATTGACTCAACAAGTGTAAATGCCCAATATGTTAAAAAATCAAGTTTTAGGTGTTTTGGAACAGCTCAGATATTAGTTTAGACTTAGGGAAACTGCATAACCAGATTCAGACCTTGGAACACTCCCGATTAGATTTTACCACCGCAGGAGAAGCCAATGACTTTTTCCACACTTTCTCTAACTTCATTTCTGGAAAGACTATTCTGTCTACTCTTTATAATCTTGCTCCTCGTAATCATTCTTCCCTGTATTGTCTAGATTCTTTCGGCAGAGCATTCGGAATCTCGCGACCAAACTGCACCTGATTTTAAACATAAATAATTAATTATTTAAAATAAAAAAGGGTGAGATGCTGGGAGCCAGTGTGAGGAATCCCGCCCGTGACAAGGTCATGAGGAAGGAAGCTGACATACGCAAGGCGTGCTCAGACTTCAGGGACCCCTCTGCAAAATTCCTAAGCAGTACCCAAACAAAAATCTGCCGGCTTTTGTGCTCTGCTTTTCCACTCTTCTGACATTTTCTGGAAAAAGTCAATCAGGGCTTTAGTCTTCTGCATTTGAAAGAGTGTTTCAATCAAAAACCCCTCCGATGGCTTTCTAGCCTGCCTGCAGGACTCGTACAGCTGCGCATGTGATTGTTTGAGGCCTCCTGACCGCAGGAGGCACAGGAAGCTTAAAACATCCTAGGAATGTAGGAGCTTTCCGAGGAGTCAAAATCTTTAGAATAGGACTGATTAAAGGTTTCATTTTTTGGGTCAATGCTTGCTGCCAAATTTTCATATCCTTTATTTTTAGATATAGTTGGTATATAGAAAAACAAGTAGTAGACCTGGTATTAGCAACATTAGATCTTTGAGTTAAGTACCTTCTTTGTTATATCCCACTGCACCTTTGTTCTATAGAGATGTAACTTTAATGCTTTAAGGAGATGCAGATTAAAAAAAAAAACACTTCAGGGGAAACAAAATTAACATTCATTAAGGAAGAGAGCCAAAAAGTGTTAACAAGCCTCTTGGCCAAAAGATAATGTAAATCACCTGAGACCTTTTGTATACAAAATGATATACGGAAAGAATCTGGGTTGCGAACGCTACATAATTTTGTGTTACCCATTGATCTCCGTGTTTTATCAAAAGTATAAAAGGCCTTCTGAACAATAAAGATGGGGGCCAGTTTCTCGAACTAGTCTCTCGGCCTGGTTTCTTGGGACTCTGGCTCCCCCCATGTCTCTCTCTCTCTCTTCTTCTCTCCCCTTCCCTCTCTCTGCTCTTTACTTTAACTTCAGGCTGAATCTCCATCTGGGCGCGGAGGCTCGCCAGGTCTACTTACTTGCCCCGGCTGTTAAGACCCGCACGAAAGGGAGCTTAAGGCGAGGCACCCTTAGATATTCAAGCGGGGCGCCGGTGGCCCAACGTAGATGGTGCAAATTCCTTGTCTGGAATTTTATTGGCCTTCCGCGTAAACCAAGCTATTCAGCCCTCTTCCTCACTTAATCTTTTTACTACACTATAGTTTCTTAATCTAATCTTACATTAATAAACAAACAAGTCTTTCCAAGCCAACGCCGTCGACCCTTCAAATTCCCTGGATCCACCGGGGCTGGACCCCGGCAGGCACCGACTCCACACAAGGTCTTAGGCCCTGGCATCGACGGGAGAGGAATCCCGAGAGGCTCCCGAGCAACTCGCATGGGGACTGGCCTTTCCTGAGGCCACCAGAGCGGGTCCCAGTGGTCACGTCGTAAGGCGAGAGCAC
>NW_017208964.1:0-3617 GCF_001704415.2 Capra hircus | reverse complement strand
TTTTGCTATGACCAGTGCATTTTCTTGCAAAACTCTATTAGTCTTTGCCCTGCTTCATTCTGCATTCCAAGGCCAAATTTGCCTGTTACACCAGGTGTCTTGACTTCCAACTTTAGCATTCCAGTCCCCTATAATGAAAAGGACATCTTTTTTGGGTGTTAGTTCTAAAAGGTCTTGTAGGTCTTCATAAAACCGTTCAACATCAGTTTCTTCAGCGTTACTGGTTGGGGCATAGACTTGGATAACTGTGATATTGAATGGTTTGCCTTGGAGACGAACAGAGATCATTCTGCGGTTTTTGAGATGCATCCAAGTACTGCACTTCAGACTCATTTGTTGACCATGATGGCTACTCCATTTCTTCTGAGGGATTTATGCATGCAGTAGTAGATATAATGGTCATCTGAGTTAAATTCAGCCATTCCAGTCATTTTAGTTTGCTGATTCTAGAATGTCCATGTTCACCCTTGCCATCTGTTTGTTTGACCACTTCCAATTTGCCTTAATTCATGGACCTGACATTAGCTGTGAAAAGAAGAGAGGCAAAAAGCAAAGGAGAAAAGGAAAGATATAAGCATCTGAATGCAGAGTTCCAAAGAATAGCAAGAAACGATAAGAAAGCCTTCTTCAGCGATCAATGCAAAGAAATAGAGGAAAACAACAGATTGGGAAAGACTAGAGATCCCTTCAAGAAAATTAGAAATACCAAGGAACATTTCATGCAAAGATGGGCTCGATAAAGGACAGAAATGGTCTGGACCTAACAGAAGCAGAAGATATTAAGAAGAAGTGGCAAGAATACACAGAAGAACTGTACAAAAATGATCCTCATGACCCAGACAGTCATGATGATGTGATTACTAATCTAGAGCCAGACATCTTGGAATGTGAAGTCAAGTGGGCCTTAGAAAGCATCACTACAAACAAAGCTAGTGGAGGTAATGGAATTCCAGTTGAGCTGTTTCAAATCCAGAAAGATGATGCTGTGAAAGTGCTGCACTCAATATGCCAGCAAATTTGGAAAACTCAGCAGTGGCCACAGGACTGGAAAGGTCAGTTTTCATTCCAATCCCAACGAAAGGCAATGCCAAAGAATGCTCAAACTACTGCACAATTGCACTCCTCTCACATGCTAGTAAAGTAATGCTCAAAATTCTCCAAGCCAGGCTTCAGCAAGACATGAACCATGAACTGCCTGATATTCAAGCTGGTTTTAGAAAAGGCAGAGGAACCAGAGATCAAATTGCGAACATCCGCTGGATCATGGAAAAAGCAACAGAGTTCCAGAAAAACGTCTACTTCTGCTTTATTGACTATGCCAAAGCCTTTGACTGTGTGGATCACAATATACTGTGGAAAATTCTGAAAGAGATGGGAATACCAGACCACCTGACCTGCCTCTTGAGAAATCTGTATGCAGGTCAGGAAGCACAGTTAGAACTGGACATGGAACAACAGACTGGTTCCAAATAGGAAAAGGAGTACGTCAAGGCTGTATATTGTCACCCTGCTTATTTAACTTATATGCAGAGTACATCATGAGAAATGCTGGACGGGAAGAAACACAAGCTGAATCAAGATTGCCGGGAGAAATATCAATAACCTCAGATATGCAGATTACACAACCTTATGGCAGAAAGTGAAGAGGAGCTAAAAAGCCTCTTGATGAAGGTGAAAGAGGAGAGCTAAAAGGTTGGCTTGAAGCTCAACATTCAGAAACGAAGATCATGGCATCAGGTCCCATCACTTCATGGGAAATAGATGGGAAACAGTGGAAACAGTGTCAGGCTTTATTTTGGGGGCTCCAAAATCACTGAAATGGTGACTGCAGCCATGAAATTAAAAGACGCTTGCTCCTTGGAAGAAAAGTTATGACCAACCCAGATAGCATATTCAAAAGCAGAGACATTACTTTGCCGACTAAGGTCCGTCTAGTCAAGGCTATGGTTTTTCCAGTGGTCATGTATGGATGTGAGAGTTGGACTGTGAAGAAGGCTGAGCACCGAAGAATTGATGCTTTTGAACTGTGGTGTTGGAGAAGACTCTTGAGAGTCCCTTGGACTGCAAGGAGATCCAATCAGTCCATTCTGAAGGAGATCAACCCTGGGATTTCTTTGGAAGGAATGATGCTAAAGCTGAAGCTCCAGTATTTTGGCCACCTCATGTGAAGAGATGACTCACTGGAAAAGACTCTGATGCTGGGGGGATTGGGGGCAAGAGGAGAAGGGGACGACCGAGGATGAGATGGCTGGATGGCATCACGGACTCGATGGACGTGAGTCTGAGTGAACTCCAGAGATGGTGATGGACAGGGAGGCCTGGCGTGATGCGATTCATGGGTCACAAAGAGTTGGACACGACTGAGCGACTGAATGGAACAGAACCGAACCGAAGATGTTAAATTAAATAGCATTTACACACAGCAACACAGGCAGATTATGAATATACACATATCCATTTAACTATTTTACCAGGAACCATAGTCTAAGCTCAGATTTTAGCTTTATGACAATTAACAAGTAACAATCATCTTCTTACCTCAAAATTTTCCAAACTAATAAAACCATTACTAAAATTGGTTCGAAAGTATGCTTTAAAAAATTGGAGCAATGTGTTTTAAGCTTTGCTAATTGTTTCTAGAGTATACTGTACAACTGGGCTTCCCAGATGGTGCTAGAGGTAAATTACTCTCCTGCTAATGCAGGAGACATAAGAGGTGCAAGTTCAATCCCTAGGTTGGGAAAATCACCTGGAGGAGGACATGGCTACCGACTCTGGTATTCTTGCCTGGAGAATCCCATGGACACAGGAGCCTGGCAGGCTATAGTCCACAGGGCTGCAAAGAGTCAGACACAACTAAAGCAACTTGGCAGTCACTCACACATACTATACAACCAGGATCTATAATACCTCTTAGATTATATAATGCCGACTGCATGGAAAGGCCTTGTAAAACAGAATACCTTAGGAGATAATGAAATAATGTGGAAATGATATTAATAAATTCTGCTTTACTACTTATTTAATTTTTTGGATCAACATTGCATTAAGAACACATGTTAGACATTCAATTTCCAGTTTTATTGAATATTGACAAATTAAAAAGTCTTCTTGAGCCTCACACAATTCAGAATTTTTGACATCATATATTAAAAAAAATTATGATGCAAATTGGCAAATTGCTTAGCCTGATAATTCTTTTACTTTATGCTTCATGTATTCACAGATTTAATCATCATGGACCATATTTTAAACAAGTATTACAGTAATTTTGTATCAGCGCTTTGTCTCTTATCTCCTTCTAGTCTTTCATTTATTGTAGATAAAATGATTAAATTATCCATATCTTCTTCCTATTTCAAATGGATTATGCAATTAATCAAAATAATGTGCTGCTTTCCAAATGTAAAGTGTGGAAAGAATATTGACAAAGCAGCACAGTCTTTATGAGATGGTCTTTTGGGAGACTAGCTATGGTTTTTTATTCTGATAGTTCCCACCAGATGGCAAAGGAGTTTGCCCTATTAGGGCAAATCAAGACAATTTTATTTTGGTGTTATCATTTGAGAATGTAGAATCCTCATTGTGTAAAATGTATGTAAAATTGTAACTGTAAA
>NW_017208963.1:0-3618 GCF_001704415.2 Capra hircus | reverse complement strand
GCAGTGAAAACAGGTTCCTGTGGAATGGACTGAGACATCTGGTGAGTCTCGGAATGGTGGCACGACCCTGCAGTTCCTCTCCCCTTTCCTTTGGAGAGCGCCTCCTCTTGAGATGCGATGGGAATGCCGGGAATTCTTTCCCCGACCAATCAGGGAAAGGATCGCTCATCTCGAGCTACGAGCCCGAAAACGGAGCTCCTCTGGATGTGGCCGGGACACTCGTGCTTCCTCTTGAGTGGAGACGGGTATGTCGGGGAACTTCTTGAGTTGCAGCATGACTGTGAAAGACTCTTTGGAAGTTCCAGAGGTTAGGTGTTATTAGCCTCGAGACGCCTCAGCGGAAATGGGCCTCATCTCGCCTGGAGGGGAGAACTTCCTGGATTTTCTCGAGTGTGGCAGGTGCTCTAGAATTACGACGGGGACCTCAGGAACCCTCTCCGGTGTCCTGAGGAAAGGCCAGGCTCCATGCGAGTTGTTTCGATGGCCTCTTGGATTCCTCCCCGTTGATGCCGGGGTCTGAGACCTTGTACGGAGTCGGTGCCGGAACCTGAGGATTCCTCTCCAGCTGACATGGATCTTGGGGTACTACTGGAGTCTCCGAGGAAGTCAGTCCTCGTCTCGAGTGGGGCATGCACGTGCTTTCCTCCCGAGCTGTAGCAGCAGTGTCACGCTTCCCTGCCGTGAATCAAGGGATCTGTGGCTTTCCCTCGAGGCTTTCTCACGAGCTTTCCCCAGGGCTGTCCCACGTACCACCATGGTGTGAGTTGATCCCCAGCTTGGAAGTCGAGGCAGTGCAGGGAAAACAGGATTTCCTGGAATTGACTGAGACATCTGGGGGACTCTGGAATGGTGGCATGACAGGGAGTTCCTCTCGCCTTTCCTGTGGAGAGTGACTCCCGAGAATTCTTTCGCTATCACGCTGGAAAAGGATCCCTCCTCTCGAGCTATGAGTCGGAAACGGGGCTCCTCTGGATGTGGGCGGGACTCTCGTGCCTCCTCTCGAGTGGAGACGGGTATGTCGTGGAACTTCTTGAGTTGCAGCAAGGGTGTGAAGGACCCTTTGGAAATTCCAGAGCTTAGGTGTGATTAGCCTCGAGACGCCCCAGCGGAAATGGGCCCATCTCTCCTGGAAGGGACAACCACCTGGATTTTCTCAAGTTGCGGCAGGTGCTCTCGACCTATGACGGGGACCTCAGGGAACCGCTCTGTTGGCCTGAGGAAATGCCAGTCCCATGCGAGTTGCACGGTGGCCTCTCAGGTTTCCTCTCCCGTCGATGCCTGGGCCTAAGACCTTGTTTGGAGTCGGTGCCAGAACCAGAGGATTCCTCTCCAGTGCTGACATGGATCTTGGGTACTTCTGGAGTCTCCCCAGGGGAGTCAGTCCTCGTCTCGAGTGGGGGCATGCACGTGTGCTTTCCTCCCGAGCTGTAGCAGCAGTGTCACGCTTCCCTTCGCGTGGATCAAGGGATCTGTGGCTTTCCCTCGAGGCTTTCCCACGAGACTTTCCCACGAGGCTTTCCCACAGGGCTGTCCCACGTGCCACCGTGGTGAAAGTCGACCCTGGGCTTGAAAGTCGAGGCAGTGCAGGGAAAACAGGTTTCCCTGGAATGGACTGAGACATCTGGGGGACTCTGGGAATGGTGTCACGACCCTGGACTTCCTCTCGCCTTTCCTGTGGAGAGCACCACCTCTTGAGATGCAACGGGAACGCCGGAAATTCTTTCCCCACCAAGCAGGGAAAGGATCCCTCCTCTCGAGCTAGGAGGCGGAAGGGGGCTCCTCTGGATGTGGGCGGGACTCTCGTACTTCCTCTCGAGTGTCGACGGGTATGTGGGGGAACTTCTTGAGTTGCAGGAAGGGTGTGAAGGACGCTTTGCAAGTTCCAGAGGTTAGGTGTGATTAGCGTCGAGATGCCTCAGTGGAAATGGGCCTCATCTCGCCTGGAGGGGAGAACTCCTGAATTTTCTCGAGTTGCGGCAGGTGCTCTCGACTTACGACAGGGACCTCAGGGACCCGCTCTGGTGGACTCAGGAAAGGACAGTCCCATGCAAGTTGCTCGGGGGCCTCTCGGGATTCCTCTCCGTCGATGCCGGGGCCTAAGACTTTGTGTGGAGTCGGTGCCGGAACCTGAGGTTTCCTAACAGTGCTGACATGGATCTTGGGGTACTTCTGAAGTCTCCCCAGGGGAGTCAGTCCTCGTCTCGAGTGGGGGCATGCACGTGCGCTTTCCTCCCGAGCTGTAGCAGCAGTGTCACACTTCTTGGCGATTGGATCATGGTATCAGTGGCTTTCCCTGAAGGCTTTCCCTCGAGGCTTTTCCACGAGGCTTTCCACAGGGCTGTCCCACGTGCCACCGTGGTGTGAGTTGATCCTCGGCTTGAAAGTCGAGGCAGTGCAGGGAAAACAAGTTTCCCTGGAATGGACTGAGACATCTGAGGGAATCTGGGAATGGTGGCACGACCCTGGAGTTCCTCTCGCCTTTTCTGTGGAGAGCGCCTACTCTTGAGATGCGACGGGAATGCCGGAAATTCTTTCCCGACCACGCAGGGAAAGCATCCCTTCTTTCCAGCTATGAGGTGGAAACGGGGTCCTCCTCATGTGGGAGAGACTCTCGTGCTTCCTCTCGAGTGGAGACGGGCAGGTTGGGGAACTTCTTGAGTTGCAGCAAGGGTGAGAAGGACCCTTTGGCAGTTCTAGAGGTTAGGTGTGATTAGCCCCGAGATGCCTCAATGGAAATGGGCCTCATCTCGCCTGGAGGGGAGAAACTCCTGGATATTCTAGAGTTGCTGCAGGTGCTCTCGACTTACGATGGGGACCTCAGGGACCCGCTCTGGTGGCCTCAGGAAATTCCAGTCCCCATGCGAGTTGCTCGGGGCACTCTCCGGATTCCTCTCCCGTCGATGCCGGGGCCTCAGACCTTACGTAGAGTCGGTGCTGTAACCTGAGGATTCCTCTCCAGTGCTGACATGGATCTTGGTGTACTGCTGGAGTCTCCCCAGGGGAGTCAGTCCTCGTCTCGGTTGAGGGCATGCACGTGCGCTTTCCTCCCCAGCTGTAGCAGCAGTGTCGCGCTTCCCTTCGCGTGGATCAAGGGATCTGCGGCTTTCCCTCGAGGCTTTCCCACGAGGCTTTCCCACGAGGCTTTGCCACAGGGCTGTCCCACGTGCCACAGTGGTGTGAGTCGATCCTCGGCTTGAAAGTCGAGTCAGAGCGGGGAAACAGGTTTCCCTGGAATGGACTGAGACATCTGGGGGACTCGGAGAATGGTGGCATGTCCCTGGAGTTCCTCTCGCCTTTCCTGTGAAGAGCGCCTCCTCTTGAGATGGGACGGGAACGCCGGGAATTCTTTCCCGACCTCCCAGGGAAAGGATCCCTCCTCTCGAGCTATGAGGCGGAAACGGGGCTCCTCTGGATGTGGGCGGAACTATCGTGCTTCCTCTTGAGTGGAGACGGGTATGTCGGGGAACTTCTTGATTTGCAGCAAGGGTGTGAAGGACCCTTTGGAAGTTCCAGAGTTTAAGTGTGCTTAGCCTTGAGATGTGTCAGCGGAAATAGGCTTCATTTTGCCTGGAGGGAGAACATCCTTGATTTTCTCGAGTTGCGGCAGGTGCTCTCGAC
>NW_017208962.1:0-3618 GCF_001704415.2 Capra hircus | reverse complement strand
TTGCGGCAGGTGCTCTCGACTTACGACAGGGACCTCAGGGACCCACTCTGGTGGCCTCAGGAAAGGCCAGTCCCATGCGAGTTGCTCGGGGGCCTCTCGGATTCCTCTTCCCGTCGATGCCGGGGCCTAAGACCTGTGTGGAGTCAGTGCCGGAACCTGAGGATTCCTCTCCAGTGCCAACATGGATCTTCGGGGACTTCTGTAGTCTCCCCAGAGGCGTAAGTCCTCGTCTCGAGTGGGGGCATGCACGTGCACTTTCCTCCCGAGCTGGAGCAGCCAGTGTCACGCTTCCTTTTCGTGGATCAAGGGATCTGTGGCTTTTCCTCTAGACTTTCCCATGAGGCTTTCCCACGAGGCTTTTCCCACAGTGCTTTCCCACGTGCCACAGTGGTGTGAGTCGATCCTCGGCTTGAAAGTCGAGGCAGTGCAGGAAACCAGGTTCCCTGGAATGGACTGAGACATCTGGGGGACTCTGGCAATTGTGGCACGAACCTGGAGTTCCTCTCGCTTTTCCTCTGGAGAGCGCCTCCTCTTGAGATGCGACGGGAACGCCGCGAATTATTTACCCACCACGCAGGGAAAGGATCAAACCTCTCGAGTTAGGAGGCGGAAACGTGGCTCCTCTTGATGTGAGCGGCACTTTCCTGCTTCCTCTCGAGTGGAGACGGGTATGTCGCGGAACTTCTTGAGTTGCAGCAAGGGTGTGAAGGACCCTTTGGAAGTTCGAGAGGTAAGGTTTGATTAGCCTCGAGATACCTCAGCGGAAATGGGCTTCATGTCGCTTGGAGGGGAGAACCTCCTGGATTTTCTCGAGTTGCGGCATGTGCTCTCGACTGACGACGGGGACTCAGGGACCCACTCTGGTGGCCTCAGGAAAGCCAGTCCCCATGCGAGTTGCTCGGGGCTCGGGATTCCTCTCCCGTCGATGCCGCGGGCCTAAGACCTTGTGTGGAGTCAGTGCCGGAACCTGAGGATTCCTCTCCAGTGCCGACATGGATCTTCCGGGACTTCTGCAATCTCCCCAGAGGCGTAAGTACTCATCGCGAGTGGGGCATGCACGTGCGCTTTCCTCCCGAGTTAGCAGCAGTGTCACGCTTCCCTTTTCGTGGATCAAGGAATCTGTGGCTTTTCCATCTAGACTTTCCCATGAGGCTTTCCCACGAGGCTTTCCCACAGGGCTTTCCCACGTGCCACGGTGGTGTGAGTCGATCCTCGGCTTTAAAGTCGAGGCAGTGAAGGGAAAACAGTTTTCCCAGGAATGGACTGAGACATCTGGGGGACTCAGGGAATGGTGGCACGACCCTGGAGCTCCTCTCGCCTTTCCTGTGGAGAGCGCCTCCTCTTGAGATGCGAAGGGAACGCCGGGAATTCTTTCCTGACCACGCAGGGAACGTATCCCTCCTCTCGAGCCAGCAGGCGGAAACGGGGCCACTCTGGATATGGGCGGGACTCTCGGATTCCTCTTGAGTGGACACGGGTATGTCGGGGAACTTCTTGAGTTGCAGCAAGGGTGTGAAGGACCCTTTGGAAGTTCCAGAGTTAAAGCGTGATTACCCCCTAGTTGCCTCAACGGAAATGGGCCTCATCTCGCCTGGAGGGGAGAACCTCCTGGATTTTCTCGAGATGCGCGGCAGGTGCTCTCGACTTACGACCGGGACCTCAGGGATCCGCTCTGGTGGCCTCAGGAAAGGCCAGTCCCCATGCGAGTTGCTCGGGGGGCTCTCGGGATTCCTGTCTCGTCGATGCTGGGGCCTAAGACCTTGTGTGGAGTCAGTGCCGGAACCTGAGGATTCCTTTCCAGTGCAAACATGGATCTTAGGGTACTTCTGGAGTCTCCCCAGGGCAGTCAGTCCTCGTCTCGAGAGGGGCATGCACGTGCGCTTTCCTCCCGAGCTGTAGCAGCAGGTGTCGCGATTCCTTTTTGCGTGGATCAAGGGATCAGGGTCTTTCCCTCGAGGCTTTCCCACGAGGCTTTCCCACAGGGCTGTTTCAAGTGCCACGGTGGTGTGAGTCGATCCTCGGCTTGAAAGTCGAGGCAGTGAAGGGAAAACAGGTTTCCCTGGAATGGACTGAGACACCTGGGGGACTCTGGGAATGGGTGGCACGACCGTGAAGTTCCTCTCGCTTTTCCTGTGGATATCGCCTCCTCTTGAGATGCGACACGGGAATGACGGGAATTCTTTCCTGACCACACAGGGAAAGTATCCTCCTCTCGAGCTGCGTGGCGGAATCGGGGCTCCTTGGATGTGGTCGAGACTCTCGTGCTTCCCTCTCGAGTTGAGACGGGTATGTCGGGGAACTTCTTGAGTTGAAGCAAGGGTGTGAAGGACCCTTTGGAAGTTTCTCGACGTTAGGTGTGTTTCGCCTCGAGACGCCTCAGCGGAAAATGGGCCTCATCTCGCCTGGAGGGGAGAACCTCCTGGATTTTCTCGTGTTGCGGCTGGTGCTCTCGACTTACGACGGGGACCTCAGGGACCCGCTCTGGTGGCCTCAGGAAAGGCCAGTCCCCATGCGAATTGCTCGGGGGCCTCTCCGGATTCCTCTCCCGTCGATGCCGGGGCCTAACACCTTGTGTGGAGTCGGTGCCGGAACATGAGGATTCCTCTCCAGTTGCTGACATGGATCTTGGGGTACTTCTGGAGCCTCCACCGGGGATTCAGTCCTCGTCTAGACTTAGGTCATTCACGTGCACTTTCCTCCCGAGCTGTAGCAGCAGTGTCATGCTTCCCTTCGCGTGGATGAAGAAATCTGTGGCTTTTAACTCGAGGTTTTCGCAGCAGGCTTTCCCACGAGGCTTTCCCACAGGGCTGTCCCACGTGCCACCGTGGTGTGGAGTCGATCCTCGGCTTGAAAGTCGAGGCAGTGCAGGAAAAACTGGTTTCCCTGGAATGGACTGAGACATCTGGGGGGACTCTGGGAATGGTGGCACGACCCTGGAGTTCCTCTCGCCTTTCCTGTGGAGAGCGCCTGCTCTTGAGATGCGACGGGAACGCCTGGAATTCTTTCCGGAGCACGCAGGAAAAGGATCCCTCCTATCGAGCTAGGAGATGGAAACGGGCCTCCTCTGTATGTGGGCGGGACTCTTGTGCTTCCTCTGAGTGGAGACGGGTATGTCGGGGAACTTCTTGAGTTGCAGCAGGGGTGTGAAGGACCCTTTGTAAGTTCCAGAGTTTAGGTGTGATTAGCCTCGAGACGCCTCAGCAGAAATTGGCCTCATCTCGCCTGCAGGGGAGAACCTCCTGGATGTTCTCGAGTTGCGGCAGGTGCTCTCGACTTACGACGGGGACCTCAGGAACCCGCTCTCTGGTGGCCTCAGGAAAGGCCAGTCCTCATGCGAGTTGCTCGGGCGCCTGTCGGGATTCCTCTCCCATCGATGCCAGGGCCTAAGACCTTGTGTGGAGTCGGTGCCGGAACCTGAGGATTCCTCTCCAGTGCAGACATGGATATTGGCGTACTTCTGGAGTCTCCCCAGGGGAATCAGTCCTCGTCTCGAGTGGGGGCATGCACGTGCGCTTTCCTCCAGAGCTGTAGCAGCAGTGTCACGCTTCCCTTCACGTGGATTTAGGGATCAGGTGCTTTCCACGAGGCTTTCCCACGAGGCTTTCCCACGAGGCTTGG